>NC_083329.1:80949099-81249099 GCF_963455315.2 Globicephala melas | reverse complement strand
ACAGAATCTGTGAACTCAGGAAAATCCTTACTTCAAAATGCACGGCCATTTTTAAACCAGAGATACCCAGTCTCTTGTGCATCTCTGTGCTTTCTCCCATACTCAGTTTGCACCTCCCAATCTCACCTTAATCGAACTTACGATACACTTGACTCAAATCCCTAATTCCACGGGTTGACTGCCTGATACTGTAAGATGGCCTCTCCTTCCGGAATCTAGTTCCCTGGGCCTTTAAAACGCTTCCAGACAAAGGTCTCAGTGGGTCTTTGCACTTTGCCCTTCCCGCCCCCGAGAGCATCTTCCGGGCCCCAGGTGTGAGCTGCTTGCCGCCCTGTGCAGAGGGTCCGCAGAGGCCGGGCTGCAAGTCCTCACCAGCTGCTCATGGGGCCGAGCCAAAACCAGTGGTTCTTAGTGGGCAGGTGGGCAAGGGGCAGCTCTTCCTCAGGGCTCCAGACCCAGAGGGGTGGAGGCACCTGCCAGGCCTCTCCCTGCCCCAGATCCCAGGACCCCCGTCCAGGGTTGAGAAGCACACTGAGCTGCGCCCACGAGCAGCCAGGAGGGACGCAGGGTGGCCACCTTTCCTCCTGGGGTGCGGCCGGGTCCACGCGGCCTCCCTGTGCCCTGCAGGGGTTTGTGCACTAAAGCCCACCTGTCCCCGTCACAGTGCCGCCCGTGCCCCTGCTGCAGCTGGAGAAGTGCTGCACCCGGAACAACAGCGTCACGCTGGCCTGGAGGACGCCGCCCTTCACCCACAGCACCGTGGACGGCTACATCCTGGAGCTGGACGACGGAGACGGGGGCCAGTTCCGGGTGAGGCCCCGCTGCTTGCCAGGGGGAACTTGCGCTGTCCCAGCCTCTGCACCAGCCCAGGGGGCTGCCCTTAGCTCTGATGCCACCAGCGAGGGCATCGGCCCCCAGGACGCAGAGCAAGTGGGCCCGGGCTCATGGGATGTGGGGCTTCTCTACCGAGGGCTGGGTCTGGGCAGGCAGAGGCGGCGGCCACAGAAAGTTCTGGATGGTTTTTCTGTGAAGACTGACACAGGTTGGAGGCCGAGGTAGAGCTCCGAAAAGGTGTCCCCCGTGGTACCCACTTCCCAGTCGGCCCAGCAGCGCACTGGTATCTGGTCAGCACCCTCCCACCCAGCACCCCGAAGCCTCTCCCCACCCCCTCGAGGTTCCTTCACACCTGCCTTGCCCAGTTCAGTGATTAGTTCACCTGGCAAGGTGGGAAGACACCTGAGAAATATTTGTTGGGTTGGGGTGACCATCTACGTTCATGTCAATACGCTTAGCGAGTCACAAGTGCGTCTTTAGTCTCGGCCCGTGGTAGCAAACCTGGACGGCTCCCCACGCCAAGCCAGCGCCCTAACACATCTCTACCGCGAGACGGCACACAGTGAAGTTCAGGCTCCCGTCCAGTCGTTGTGCTGACAGGAACACCAGGGCGTACAAACTCGGGGTCTGCTGAGAGCTCCACCTTTCTGTCCCCGAGAGACTAAATAAAGACTCGTTCTAACAAACCAGCGCAGTCATAACAATTCTCACACTTCTTCTCCTGGGAAGTGGCACCCATTCAACGTCTCTTGCCAACGGTCAATATTCTCTTTGTTTCCCTCAACTGGATTGATGCCTATGTCTTGTCTTGTCTTATTTCAAGAATTTCAGAGTTGGGGAAATCACTGCAGTACTCCCTTGGGAATAATTGAGTCCCTGGGGATATGGGCTCTTTAGTGAGAAGCTGAGGTTGCTTTGGCCAGGAATAGTGGGTCATACACCGGGTCCAGAACCTCAGCCGTTCCAGTCGTGCAAATGAGCTAGGAACTGACAGAGCTCCCTGACTAACCAGAAACCGGGAGGAGAGCTTATGGTTTCGAAACGGGAAGAAAGAGGAGACTGTTTGAGATATTAAAAGAAGCAGCCAGGACTTCCCTGGTGGTGCAGTGGTTAAGGATCCGCCTGCCAATGGGAAGATCCCACATGCTGTGGAGCAACTAAGCCGTCTAGAGCCCGCGAGCCACACTCCTGAGCCCGCGTGCCACAACAACTGAAGTCCGCACACCTAGAGCCTGTGCCCCACAATAAGGGAAGCCACTGCAATGAGAAGCCCGCACACCGCAACGAAGAGTAGCCCCCACTCGCCACAACTAGAGAAAGCCCGCGCGCTGCAACGAAGACCCAATGCAGCCAAAACTAAATATAAAATAAATAAATAAATCTTTAAAAAATAAAAATAAAAGAAGCAGTCCACAGGGCTGAACTGAAGATGGCTTCTCCCCTTTGAAGCATGACCACTAACAAAAGCTCCACCCGAGGGCTAGAATTTATGAGAAACCACGTGTTATGGTGGGAAAAGCGTGGACGCTAAATGCAGACAGACCTGGATTTGAACGCTGGCTTCTAAACGGATTAACTGTGATCTTGGGCAAGTTGCCTACCTTCTCTGAGTATCCTTGTGAATAAAATAATGAAAATAATAGCAATGTCCCAGGGTTGTATGAGGATTAAGATGTCTTATACAGGGACTTTCCTGGCGGTCCAGCGGGTAAGACTCCGTGCTCCCAGTGCAGGGGTCCCGGGTTCCATCCTTAGATCCTGCATGCATGCCGCAACTAAGAAGTCCGCAGGCCGCAATGAAGATCCTGCGTGCCGCAACTAAGACCCTGCTGCAGCCAAAATAATAATAACATAAATAAATAAACATTTTTTGAAAAGATGCCTTATACAGCGCCTGGCACACAGCTACTATTATCAGTAACTTGGAAAAACAAATGAAGAGAAACACCCCAAGTAATCAAGCAGACGTTTTAGACTAAGCTGATGTAATGCCATAGGTGAGATGTAAGGCTATGCATTTGGGGGAAGTTAATAGGACAGAGTAAGTGTGAAGTAAACGGGAAACAAAGTAAATGTTCTAGAAAAGGACCTTTGGGAGCCGATGCAGAAATGTCCCACCCTCTGGGGAGGCCAGGAAAAAAGCAGCTCCAGGAGTCCCAAAAGGAGGAGGAAGGTGGCAGCCTCAGCAGTGGGAGAAGCGGGGAAGGAGGTGGAGTGCCCGTCTTACTCCAGAAATGGCCAAATCAACTTGAACCACCTGCGCCTGGCCACGCCCTTCCTCCATCTGCTTTTTCCCATCATGTGTGATGACCCTTCCCTTTCAAATATCTTTTGTTTTATTTAGATGCTTAGCCCATGTTTTTTCTAACTTAATTTCCCACTGGAAACCAATAATCCCCTCTTACTCCAATCGAGAAGGAAGTGGGGTTTTCAGCAGCCCCACTCCCGGGCTCCAGAGTCCTGTCCGTCCGGCCTCTCCTCTGCGGAGGCAGGATGGTCTCGGGCAGCATCCCGGCTACCGCACCTCATACCTTCGCAGGAGAGGGCCCATCAGCCAATAGGAAGAGTTTGTGTCCAACTTGGACGTGGCCTGAGACTCGGCCACCACGTGTCCAAAATCTCCTTATTAATAACTCTTCGGGGATGCTAGCACTCTGATGTCACCGTGCGGCTAAGAGAAATTTTCCACATAACGGAGGCGCCTGACGAGCCGTCTGGGTCTCTTCCAGGAGGTGTACGTCGGCAAGGAGACCCTGTGCACCATTGACGGCCTTCACTTCAACAGCACCTACAATGCCAGGGTCAAGGCTTTCAACTCCTCTGGCGTCGGGCCCTACAGTAAGACCGTCGTCCTGCAGACGTCCGACGGTGAGCCCTGGGGTGTCTCGGGGGAAACAGATTCAGGCCCAACCCACACAGACGGGCAGACAGACAAGGGAAATCTGTGAGCTGCTCATGAGGGAGCGTGAGGGAGTGGCGGAAACAGGCGAGTCTGTCTCTTCCAGCCCCGCCCCTGCTCCGCTCACTTGGCTCCATGTGCCTCACCTCCCTGCCCCCCAGCCACGAAGGAAAGAGACACTCCTTCACCCCATTTGCTGGAGCTGGGAAGGGAAGCTAGGAGTTGAGAGGCACAGGGAGGCTAAACTCCCACTTCCGAGGGGCCGAGAGCGGGTAGGACGGTCCCAGAGAAGAGAAGGCACGCGGCTGCCAGGGAGGAACCTACCCCTCGAATACCCAGCGCGAGAGCTCAGATCTGAGGCGTGCCCACCGCGCTTCATCCTTTCAGGTTTCAGGCAACAAGAGCACATCGGCTTTCTGCGGGATTTTGATCATCTGAGTCCTTAGCGTCGAGGGATGATGTAGGGGTCCCAGGACGGTGCCAGCCCTGTGTTTAGTGTCATTGTTTATCCCAGCATGTCCTCTGGGGAACACGTGACAGCCTGGACTGTCTCCCAGGGACAGGAGCAGATGATGCTTTCCCCCCCAAGATGGGTTCACCAGCTGTGTGCCCACGGGGGCCCTCGCCTGCCAGCGGGCTGTGAAGCAGAGCCTGGAGCTCTGGGGCTTTGGTGACCTCACTTCACCTCTCTGCGTCTCAAATCCCCCTCCCACGAGGTGGGGTCTGGATATCTACTCCCCCTCACTCATAACAGTGCCCGAAGCGTGCAGAAGGGGCTTAGAAACCAAGATTCCACGAAAGCATTTAGACTGGGGGCCTGACTGTCTGTGTTCCTTGGCAAGGTTGGGTTCATGGGATTGGGATATTGGATGAACACAGAGGAGGGAACGTGAGTGTGTGTGTGTGTGTGTGTGTGTGTGAATCGCACAGGGAAGAACATTCGACACCGGGTGCCCGCTTCCTGAGATGCCAGTGGGTCTGTGCCTCCGAGCCCAGGTCACAGGCTGCCACTCACCCTGCGCCTCTTGCCCCTTCCTTTGCAGTGGCCTGGTTCACGTTTGACCCCAACTCTGGGCACCGGGACATCATTTTATCCAACGACAACCAGACGGCCACCTGCAGCAGCTACGATGACCGGGTGGTGCTGGGCACGGCGGCCTTCTCCAAGGGCGTGCATTACTGGGAGCTGCACGTGGACCGCTACGACAACCACCCGGACCCCGCCTTCGGGGTGGCCAGGGCCAGCGTGGGCAAGGACATGATGCTGGGCAAGGACGACAAGGCCTGGGCCATGTACGTGGACAGCAACCGCAGCTGGTTCATGCACTGCAGCTCCCACACCAACAGGTGCGTGAGCGCCCGGCCTCCCTGTCGCGGGGCTTAGGGATGAGAGCCCTCCTGCTGTTCCCACGTTCCAGGGTCGGGAATGGCAGGCGGTGTTTTCGGCCACTTTGGCGTCCAGCTTCCAGGGAGAAGCGAGCGCTGGCCCGCAGCGCAGAGGCGGGATCGGACAGAGTCTAGAGCACAGCAGAGCCAGCGGGTGTGCAGGCCGCTCGGCGAGCCCCGCGCCTGGGTTCCGCCGCCCCTCCCCTCTGCTTTCCTCCACACCCGTCAGCCCAGCAGGGCTGTGAATCAGCCCGGCGGGAGGTGCGGCACCCTTGGGGCGCTCCTTGCTGGTGGCTCTGTCCCGGGCACCCCCAGCACTGCCTCACCCTGAGCCCGGCCCCGGCAGTGGTGTCACCAGGCTGGACACAGGAAACTCCCATGCTGGGGGTACAGGCCCTCTGGGGCTGCCCTGGCGAAGGAACCCACAAGTGGAGGGTTGTGACCCTCAGAGCTGCCTGCTTGCTGTGGGGTTTCCTTCCCAGTCTGCTGAGGGCCTTCTCCCCAGCGGCAGAGGTGAGGGGCCCCGAGAGGCCGACCTCCCTGCACGCCAGCGCTGGGCAAGGTCAGCTCTGGGGGCTCTCGGTGCTCTGAGCCCACCTGCAGCTCTGCAAATGGCCCCAGGGGTCCTGGTCTGGGGCAGGGACTTGCCCGAGGATCCTCGGGGCGGGGTTGGGGGGGGGGGGTGGAGGCCGATCGGACCCTCCCACCTGCCTTTTCACTGGCAGTGACCGTCTCTCCAGAGGCAGCCCTGCGCGGGCGCTAAGGACGGCCTGCTCACAGACCGCGCAGGGGCCGAGTCTGGGCCCAGCAGCTCCGTCTCTACTTGCTTAGGCCACGCAGGCGCCCAGATACACTGGGACGGGCGTAACAAGAGAGAGCAGGTGCGGAGCTTTCTTTGTGCCCCATGCTGTGGGAAGCCCCTGGCTCCTACGGTTCCATCTGGGCCCTGGGAAAGTGCGACTGTGATCGCCATTTTGCAGATTATGAGATTGGGGCGTAAGGTTGATGCTCAAGTCACAGGACTCATTAGAGGCGGTGTCAGGGTTTAACTCAGGATGCCGGCTCCAGTTCCGGGGGGCAGGGGCGGGGGACCCCGGGGGAGGCTGCAGCTTGGGCGGGTCATTACCGCCACCTGGTGGTCAGCATCTGAACAGCACCAACAGGCCCGCTGCCAGTTCCCTTCCCCACCGGCGGGCTCCTGCCCTGGGGGGCCCGGCTCACCCTCCGGGAAACCTGCCCTCTGAAAACTCCCAGCGAGCGCTGCTCGCCGTTTCCCGTGCTCCCAGCCCACCATCAGCCTCCAGCTGACCAGCTCATTCCCAGTCAGGAAAGGACAAGGATGGTTTGGTGATCCGAGCAGAGCAGCCAGTGGCAAGGCCGGCCGACCTCAGCCCCAGCCAAGGGAGGGGACGGTCCGACGGCCTCGGCCCGCCCGCCCCGGTGCTGCCCGCCTAAGGACCGGCCCCGCCCGGTGGAGGCGAATCCCAGCCACCACGAAATGGAGCCTCGCAGCAGGTGTCAGGAGCGTCACGACGCACGCCCTGTGCCCCGCCGCGGGTCACCGTGGGATGGCCAGCGCCCTGCCCCGCCGCGGGGGCTGTGTTTTTAGGCGAGGGTACCCACAGCATCCTTTCGGGGATCCTCCCGTCCTCACCTACGTGCCGGGCTCCTCTTCCCAGGACGGAAGGCGGCGTGTGCAAGGGGGCCACCGTGGGCGTGCTACTGGACCTGAACGAGCACACCCTGACCTTCTTCATCAACGGGCAGCAGCAGGGCCCTACGGCCTTCAGCCACGTGGACGGGGTCTTCATGCCGGCCCTCAGCCTCAACCGCAACGTGCAGGTACCGCGCACCCTCCAGGCCAGGGCCCGTCTGCTGCCCCCGGCCCCGGCCCCGCTGCCCGTGGGCCTCCAAAGTGCGCTGGGCAAAGGGGGCTCTAAAGAAGCCGCCCGCGGTGCCGTCCAGGCAGGGAACTTACCCACCGGCCCACCTGGGCATCCCCTGGAGACGCTCCTCTCCGGCGTGATGTTTTCTTGCTTGTCCGCTTGAAAGGAGCAGAGGCTCTAGGTGGTGGCTTCGGGGCGGGGTGTGGAGGGGGCGGGTGACAGGCAGGGTGGAGAGGGCCAGGGAGGGTGAAGGAGGGAGGCAAGTCCTGCTTCCATGTTCTGGGAGAGAGGAAGGTCGGTGCCCTTGCCCGGCGTGGGCCCCGATGGCCCGGGGTGTGCCGGGCCTCCATGTGGCTTTCCCCCGAGAGGAGAGACCGAACTGAGGCGGGACCTCTCCTAAGGGTTCCCTCTCACCCTCCCTGTCCCTCTGGCTCCTGCGTGAAGCAGGCAGCCCCTCAGGGCCAGGCCCAGTCCTGGGGGCTGCGGGGGTACCGCCGGCCCAGGAGGCCCGACACACCCAGAGGCAAAATGGGAGCCCGGTGAGGGGGTGAGGGAAGCTTGGAGAGCAGTGTGGAGCAGGGTGCCAGCCTTTGTTCCCGGCACACTGCTCCTCCCCCCGGGAGGTATATGGGGTGGGGGGCAGGCCTGCTTCGCGGTGCCCACTGACCCTGAATACTGTCACCTACTGATTGATTTGTACCTCCAGTCCTTGCAAAAGGGCTTTGAGGCAGCCTGAAATATGGGCTGTTCTTCCACAGCGTTCATAGAACAGATGTAGGAGAGGAAAGAGGGCCATGGAAAGAAAGCAGAAACGCATGTAAACCCGGAGCCCCAGTCCCCCGACTGTAAGAGAGCATCAGCCTTGCTGGGGCTCCCGGCAGCGGGGGCGGCGTGAAAGAGGCAACGACCAGCTCCTGGGGCAGACTCCCGGGCCCGATGTCAGTGAGGATGAGCCTGATAAACAGCTGACTCCACAGCACAGAGGAGGCGGGCTGCCGCCCGTGGGGATCCCGGGGCAGAGGGCGGCACAGCTGCTGAGCTGTCTGAGCTCAGGGTTCACGGGCGGCAGCTCCCGCCCTCGCTCACCGCGTCTTCTTTTCCAGGTCACCCTGCACACGGGATTGGAAGTGCCAACCAACCTGGGGCGGCCAAAGCTGCCAGGCAACTAGCCTCCCAGGCCCTGCTCTGCACGGCTGCCCCTCACTGCACTCACATAACCCTGAGGGCAGCACAGCCACATCCTGGGTGCAGCCCAGCAGCCACGGAGCATCTCAGAGACCCGCTTTCTTTGGGGGATGGAGAACGATCTGCAGGCTGTGCGCACGGAGGCCCCAGTCAGTGGTGAACACGGGAGTGTGTTTCCCCTCGTTCCACCGGCCATTACAAATACGAAGAGGGACCTTTCTCAAGGGAGCAAGGAAGTGTTCGGGGTTTCATTTTGTTTCCTGCCCTCCGATTTAGAAGCTTGTCTTTTTGGGGGGCAAGAGGAGAGCAGGCTCTGAGACGTGAATCCTGAGAGCAGGAGGCGGCGGGAGGCGCTCGGGAATCTCGTGGCCTCAGTGTCAAGTCTTTGCTGGACTCTGCTCCTTCAGAGAACCAAGGGTGCAGGTTCCCATCTCTGCCAGGAAACGTTGTTATCCTTTAGCTTTTCGGTTCTGGAGTCTTCAGTACGTTATGCCACTTGCAGACCTAATCCAGGATGGATAGAGAGGGATGTTAATCATTCATCATGATCTTTGCCGCTCTCGTTGAACTGTTGAGAACTTTTTAAAATAGTTTCCTTAGGTCCTTCATTAGTCCACCAACCTCTCTCTCTTACACACACACACACACACACCAGTCTGCTACAATTCACTCAGTTCTTAAACACAAAAGAAAACACTGGAATCTGAATCACTATGTGAAGAGTCTCCACCTGGTGATGGCTTTTTCGGGAGCTGGCTTCCCACGACGTTCGCTGCAAACCTGTTAACTCTTCCGAGCTCGGAGGCTCTCAGACTCATGAGCGTATGAGATGGGAGTCCCTGGGGAAGTCTCTTATACTCAGTCCACCTTCACTTTGAGACCATCTACTGTCAACGTGAACGCATCATGAGAGCAAAAGGTGGCCCCGATGGCAGGGGAGGCTCTGCCCTGACGGGGTGGGCAGGACTCTGCAGGAGGCAGGAAGCAGATGACGTCATGTTCCTGGTCTCCCTGCTTGCCCGCCAGCCCGGGTGTGCGGAGTCCACGTGGCCAGGGCGGGGCTCTGGGGTGAGCCCTCCCCTGCCTGCTGGGAACACCAACCTTCTCCCTTGAGTCCGCAGCCCGCTGCAGGGTCTGAGCCCGGAGCCGGCCGCCGTCCTGGCCCCGGAGCCCCTCCCCCTCCTCCCGGGTCTCTTCTTCCTTGACCTCCACCGCCTCCATCACCAACTGGTAGTACGCCGTTCTCTCTCCTTTTTAAAAGAATATATTTTATCAAGCATTCTTTTTGAGGTCGAGGGGTAACTTGTCTATTTGCTGGATTGGATTTTTATAAAACTTAGCCCGGAAACCGGCACCAACTGTGTTTACTCAGTTCACTCACTTCTACCTGCTAGTTTAGACGCTGCACTTGCTTTCTGAGTCAGCCCGGCCAGTGCTGTGCAAATCCTACCCTCTATTCAGCAGATCCGACAATCCTACCTCAAGCTCCCGCTCCCAGACGGGGGGTGGCCTGCGAGGCCGGCTGCCCCACGTCTGCAGGAGCCGCCTGGTGCTGTGTTCAAGCCCCCGCCGCCCAGGCCCTGGCAACCACCTGCTCGGTGGAGTCGAGGTCTTGCCCCGTCCTCGTCGTCCGGCGGGTGGCTCCCAGGGCACTCCCGCATCTCGCCCCGAAGCCCCGGCCGGAGCCCAGCAGGTGATGCGCACGGCCCGGTGCCCCGGCCGCCTGCCCCGTCTCCGCTTCCACTGCCCTTCCGTCTCACTCCTGGGCCACGGCCCCGGCAGCCTCGGCTTGGAGGGTATGGAAGGTTCCTGAAGGTTGGAGGAACCAGAGGAGGCATAGCCTTCCCGGGGCCAAGGGAGCCGTGGCCGGCAGGGCCAGAGGCGTCGGCTTTGGGATGTGTCTTTTGGGAAAGATGAGCTTGTCGGTCCCGAGGCGGGCCGGGCCGGTGGAATTGGCTCTTTTCGGTGGAGTCTGGGTGAAAGGCTGGGGAGCTCCCAGGATCATGGAAGCCGTGTGACCATGCGGCCCTGGCCCTGAGTCTTCGGGGAGGAGCTCCTGGGCATCAGCTTGGACTTAGTACCAGCCTTCGGAGAGCCAGCACCTCGGTCAGAGGGAGATGGGAAAGGGAGAAGGGAAGCCTCTTTAGGGAGAACATGACCTGTGGCTCAGAGAGAAGCCACCGGGACTCTCTCCCTACGGCCGCAGCGGCCAGAGGGGCTGTGAGTGGGGAGCCGGTGAGCACGTGCCTTTCCCAACTCCTCCAGGGGCCCAGAAGCAATACGGCGGATACTGGGGACCGCGTCAGGCTGTCCTACAGCCACCTCTCCCGTCCTCAGCACAAAACACCTTCTAGGAACCAGAACGGACCTCGGGGAGAAGGCAGGTCCGTGCGGCACACCCGTGTTCTTGAGGAACCAGCAGACTGAACAAGGGACTCGTCAACAACTCATGGCCTTGGGTCACCCTCTCGAGAAGCCTGGGATTCAGAGTAGAAGCGACAGGTCACGGGCTTCTCATCTGCCATCGAATTCCCTGTTCCTTTACAATGCGGTGACATGTTTGTACATAAAAAACGATATCAAGATGATGCTTTGGTCGGGCTGGCTGACAGATAACTTGGTATTCGTCTATCAAGCAGTTTCGGTGAGAAAGGAATTCAAAGTAATTTAAAGTGTCAAGTTCCATTATATTGTAAATAACGCCCCCCCCCCCCCCAAGCAACGTAGTTCTGCAGTTTGTTCTTTGCTAGTGAGCCAGTTTGGTCCAAGTGTATGCCTTTCCTTTTAGAATTAATCTCTTTAAAAATTGTCCAGTAGCATTTCACTGCATAGCATCCTAGCTCCTAATTCAAAGCAAGGTAAGACATTACACACAGCCCGGCTTCCCCCTCTGTCCTGTTTGGGAAAATAACGATTACAATTAAAGTGGGCATCAGTCATCCTGACCCACAAAGGGACTCACCTAAAAACTATAAAACTGTAGATAGTTATAGGCTGAGCCTTCAGCCCTATACGTACGTATCTGTAGTTTCGACAGCAACCTCAGGCGCCCTGTGGCCCACTGACACTGGAGAGGGTCATGCGTACAGCGCAAGCCTGGGCAGAACAGGGGTTCAGAGAGCCATGGGGACAGGCCCATCCTCCTTGCTCTTAGCACCCAGGACTGCCCCGTCTCTGGTGCCCCTGCCCTCTGCCTACCAGAGCACTCTCAGGAAAGGACCAGGATGCAGGATCTATGTGTACTTCTTCCAGGGATATTTGCTTTTAAGCCTTAATTCTAGTTGCAACTGAAAGGCTTGGTCCCCTGAGAAGGCGGGTTTCAGAGCAGGTGAGCAGGCCGCTTGTACAGGAAGCTGCCGCTGGTCCCAGGGCGCCTGCTGGCTGTGAGGTCGGGAGGGTGGATACAGCCTGTGAATGCTGAAAAACACTATCAGCCTGTGAATGCTGAAAAACACTATCACGAGACCCTGGGCGATGCCAGGAGTTCTCAGCCTCAGCACTACTGACATTCGGCACGGTGGGCGAGAGCGGGAGGGATAGTTCTCTGTTGTGGGATCCTGCCCTGTGCACTACAGGACGTTGAGAAGCGTCCCTGACTCACTAGATGCCAGTAGCGCCCCAAATTAGTTGTGACAGGTAGAAGCGTCTGCAGACTCCCTGGCTGAGAACCACCGGGTTATGCTGGCAGTCTGTCACGTGTCCATACGTACAGTGATGCGTGAGGCGTCCACGCTGTGGTCCCCGGAAAGCCTGTACCGCGAGGCTGCGGGCTTCACCTTGGCACCCACGAGCAGGCTTTCCCAGGTCTGCAGTGTCCTGCCAGATGGGGCAGGTCGGTAAAAGGAGGGGAGCCTCTCACAGAAGCCAATCCGTCAGGTCTCACTCTGTACTCCCCAAATGTCCCCAACCCACCCCCATGCCTAGAAAGCAAAACTCCTTACCCGTGTTTTTGCCTTCCACTTTTGACTGGAAGCAACAGGAACTTCTTCGGAGGGGTGTGGCCTTCAGCTGGTCAAAGAAATCTAATCAGGCATCATCAAAAAGCTATTCAAGGCCTCTGCGGATCCTGGGAAATCTTGGCTTTTCTTTTGCAAGTGAGCCAGGAGCTATTCATTGGTCACGTTCCTTGATCCACGGCTCTAACTTTAAATGGACTGTAAGACAGTGAAGAGTAGGTTTGGGGCAGGAGACCAGGCTCAGCCCCCAGAAACGCCTCTCCTTGAACCTGGTACCGGTGCGGCCAAATCTCTTCAGTGTTTCCGTGCCTCAGTCTCCCCGCCTGAACGTGGGAGCGGCCACACTAACCTACCTCGTCTGGTGAGCTGTGAGGAACACAGGATAACGCTCCTTAGAGAAGAAAGCGGCGCGTTTCATCTATGGAGGTCCAGGCTAACAGCTCACGTTCAGAGGACGTGCGGCGACTTTCCCAAGCTTTCTCTGACCAGTGTCTTCCATCCAAGCTTCTTGAGACCAGGAGCACGTGCTGACTACACAGCTGCCTGGCCGTGAGGAGGCAAAACCGGCTTCACGTGAGCAAAGAGGGCAACACAGCAGCTGTTCCCACTGTCAGAGCAGAAGAGCCGTCAGCAGGCTACGCGTCAGTGTTCCCAAAGGCGTCTGCAGGCAGAAACCCCCTTGAAACATGGAAGGAGAGTGACCGCCTTCCTGCCTCCTTGGTTATCTTAGTTCTAGTATCTAAGGGGTCCCCCAGCCAATGATGTGTCTCCTCTGTTTCCAAAGATCTCAGCAGAGGGAGTGGCTTTGAAAACCAGCATCTAAGTGTGGAAGGCGGGTTAGGCAGAGGGGCTGCTGTCATCACAGGCTGGGACTCACTTGCACTACCTGGCAAGGGGGGGCTCCTGGCTTTCGCGATGAACCATGCCGACTTGAGTCAGGAGGTGGGAGCTGAGAGTCCAGGCAAACCTCTACGCCTTCTCTCAAAGGGCGCGGCTCCCACAGGGCGGGGGCTGCCTGGCCGGGTCCCGGGAGACCCAGGGGACTCTCGGGCCAGCAAGGTGGGCGCTGGTCCCCAGGCCAGGCCCTCAGGAAGCCTCTGAGGAGAGTCCAAGACAGGCTTCAGGTGTGGAAAAGTGACTGCTTGCGGCTGTGGACGCAGGAGCGTGGCGGATGCTTCCTGGGGGAGGCTGCAGCCTGAGGAGGGCTTTTCCGACTCCTCACCTGGTGGCCCGACGGCCCAGACCCCGGGGTTGCTCAGCACCAACAGGAAGTGCAGAGGGAACAAAGCAGAAAACGTGAAATGCATGATGTAGAATTGCTGCTTTCACACTAAGCTGTTGTATCAAGCATGAGAGATGTGTGTCTAACGTTGGCAAAGGAATTTTAAGAGTAACAGAAAGCTTTGTGTCCTTGTTTCGGCTGTCGACAGAACCTGCGTCTTCCTATCTGTGTTTGCCCCGCCCTCTCCCTCCCCCACCCCTCCCCCACCGCACCCGCTTTCTGTCGGCATTTGGCGGCAGCTCTTGGTCCCGTCGGTGTTCACGTTCCACTGGAAACACGGAGGAGGGAAGTGGGGGGGAGGTAGGCAACGTTTTTCTAAGTTTTGTATTGGTATCCCAAGCGTTTGTATTTTTGAATTGCAGACACTGTGTCTCTGGTCCTTGGGGGTTGGCTGAACTTCGTGTATTGCCTTTTGGAAAACCTGAGTTTTACCGCAGTCGTAAGCAGATTTGAAATAAATTCTTTTGACACTGCCAACAGCTGAAAGACAAGGTATGGTCTGTGCTTACTGCTCAGCGGCAAGGTCTGCCTCTCTCCAAAGCGGCCTAAGTGCCAGCTGGATGGGGCAGAGACTGTGGGGCGGGGTGGAGGGACCCCAAGGTCAATGTGCTTCTGCGGCGTGCGCCCGGGAAATCGTGAAGGGATCACATTTGACTCTCTTCTATAAGGTACCATCTCAAGCAGTCCATGGAAGTCATTTTTGCAAGAGGTAATAACGCTGGAAATTGATAGCAGTTAACATATGGTTAAAGATAAATTCACATATGAAAAATCGATCATGGGTTCCAGTGGAAGGTAAGACTTGGGGGAAACGTCCTAAGTGACCTGGGAGCATGAAGGAGACTGACCGGCCCCTTCACCCAGACCGAGCTTGGTGTCTGACTGCAAACTCTGTGCCGCCTTCACTTCCCTCGAATTATGCTCCCCAGGAGCAGCCATCTCCAGTGCCCCCCCCAGCCCAGGACCTGGCCTCAGCCCTCAGTCACCTGCCAGACCACCGAGTGCTTCAGCAGGGTTGGGGGCAGTCGCAGACTCTGAGAGCGGAGGGCAGGACGCCCCTGAGAGAGAGCTCAGTGCCCCCCCAGCCCAGGACCTGGCCTCAGCGCTCAGTCACCTGCCAGACCACCAAGTGCTTCAGCAGGGTCGGGGGCAGTTGCAAACTCTGAGAGCGGAGGGCAGGACGTCCCTTAGAGAGAGCTCTTGACATCAACACGAAGAGAAGGAAGCAGAACCAGGCCAAGGGAGACTCAGCGAGGGCCTCACACCTCAACTGGAGTCGTCCAGAGCTGGGATGACAAGCCCCTCACATCAGGACTTCCCTGGTGGCCCAGTGGCTAGGACTCTGCGCTCCCAATGCAGGGGAGCCTGGTTCAATCCCTGGTCAGGGAACTAGATCCCACATACATGCCGTAACTAGGAGTCTGCATGCCGCAACTAAGACCCCGTGCAGCCAAATAAATAAAAATTATTTAAAAATAAGAAAAAATAATACCCTCAGGTCAATCATCACTGCCTGTGGCCAGCACGGGAAGGGGGCGGGCAGTCCCCGAAGAGCGCTGACCGCACTCTCAGCAGCAGAGGGACCAAGTCCTTATTCCTGATGGGGGATCTGTGAGGGACATCGCAGGGCCCACTGGTCCACCCCCCTGTGCCACACATCTGTGCCTCCCTGAGGTTTGGGGAGAAGCTCTTCCAGAGTCCCAGAGAGGGGAGCTGGGCCGAGGAAGGCTCGCTGGGCCTGGCGCTGCCCAGACACTCACCATTAGCGCCCTTTCCTCCTTACCCTAGACTCCCTCCGCCGTCACCCAGCACCTGATTCAGACCCTCATCTCCTGCGGGCCCCTGGACCCTTTGCAGTCCAGGGTTCCGGCACTTGTGCGTTTGCCACCCACACTGGGGACAGGGAGTACGAGAGACACATGGGTGACCACCTGGGCGCAGACAGACCCCTCCCTGGCCCCTGGGTGCCGGCAGCCCCACCGGCTCTTGCTGGTCAGGCTCAATCACCCCTGTGGGGTGGTGTCTTCTCGTGCAGGCAACAGCCTCGGTTCAGTGGGACACAGCTGTGCTCTCTGCTTCCCTCTTTGCAAAGTAGGGGCGCTAGGTCCACAAGGCCAAGAGTTTTGGGGACGGGAACCGCGAGTTCCCTAAGCGGGTCACCGGGAGCAAGGGCAGGCGGGAGTGTCGTGTGGCACCAGGACCGATCCACGCGATGTGCCCACGACCGGGGAGACGTTCTGCGACGGGGGAAGGGCGGTGAGTATGGAAGAGACCGCGAGGAAGCTCTTACCCAGCACACCCAGGCCAGGGCTCCTCCCTCTGTGGCTGCTGCCAGACGACCCTTGTCTTCCACGGAGAACCGTTTTCCATTGTCACTTCTCTCTGCTGCTAACCTTGCTGGAAGGAGGCTCACCAACAGGGAGATAAAAGCACAGTCTTATGCGTGATCATCAGTCCTTACCGTGCAGGTTGCTCGTAGCCTCTAGACCTCTGAGTGGTTCCAGAGCACCCCGTGGTCACAAAACTGCTCTGTAAGTATTTAAGAGGTGAAACGAAAACAAGGAAAGCAATTTATACTAGGGATTTGCGTGCTTTTCCAGAATTGACTAGCCTGGGGCTCTGCTCCTGAGTCGGGCCAAGTGCTCAGTCATCTGAGCCACTGAAGCTCACAGGTGGTGAGGTGAGGTAGAGCCGCTAGGTTTCCCGGCTCCCTGCAGATAAAGAGAGGGCGTTAGGCCGGTGCCCACTCCACTAGGTTATTTCCAGCTCCTGAGATTTTTCCTAGGGCTTCTGCCATATTTAGGATCTTCTACACCTTCTTAAAAAGTCCCTCTTGGGCTTCCCTGGTGGTGCAGTGGTTAAGAATCCGTCTGCCGATGCAGGGGACACGGGTTCGAGCCCCGGTCCAGGAAGATCCCACATGCCGCGGAGCAACTAGGCCTGTGAGCCACAACTACTGAGCCTGTGCGTCTGGAGCCTGTGCTCCGCAACAAGAGAGGCCGCGATAGTGAGAGGCCCACGTACCACGATGAAGAGTGGCCCCCTGCTCGCCGCAACTAGAGAAAGCCCTCGCACAGAAACGAAGACCCAACACAGCCAAAAGTAAATATAAATTTTTTTTTAAAAAAGTCCCTCTTAAAAACTGCCAGAACATACACCCTAACGAACACCGCCTTTCAAAGTGAACCTGAAAAATAAAAGTTACAGTGTTTTCACCTAATAAAACATTTCCAATCTTGCTTCAATTCAAAGCATATTTTGAACAATGGCAATGCCTTCAGAGTCAATGTACGAGTCGCTTAAGAAAGTCAGCCAGCAGTGAAAAGTACCCCTCTGTTTTCACCAAAACTTTATTATTTGTTAGGCTTGGATCTCAATTTTTGGCACTGAAAACAAAAAAAAATTGAAGACCTTTTTTTTTAAAGTTCCACAAGCTTTGAGAAGTTCCAGACACTTTCAACAAGGGCAATATTATTTTAAAATATACGTATGATTACCCCAGGTGATGACTTAGAAAGAGATAACATTTGCTTAACTCATCTGTTGTGTTATTTAATAGTCATGGTCATTTTTACCACAAAAGTTGTATTTTATTTATACAAGTTCTTACAAAGTAGAGTTTATACACTTTGGCTGAAAATCGAAAATGCTCTTCCCACAAAACAACTGACAAATGATCACATTCTTAGTTCTTTGATGATATAGTAACATTAAATCATTTTTAGAAAATTAAAAAGCAATTTTAAGCTAATTATTAGCATCTACAAATCCGTAAAATTATGAAATATCTACAAGCAAATGCACAAAACACCAGTGAAAGTGAAACTCGAGTGAACCTTGATGGAGAATATTAAAACATTCTTCTCAATAGTTTTGAAACAGGAGGGAAGGGGGCAGGGCACAACCTTTGAAAGAATGACATAGCCCGAGGACACGACATAAACTGATTAGAACCAAATGGGTCCAAGATGGCGGACGAGTCGACTTCCACTAGACCTTGAGCCTCAGTATACGCTCACTGTGACACATCAGCAAGCTAAATGACACACCCACAGGCGCCATGACAGTTCCAAGAGCGACCACAAGGGTCAAAAAGAGGGCGGCGGCCCAGTTCCTGGAAATCCCCGCCCCTTCCCCCAAACAGCTGGAATACTCCTACCACTCATTAGCCTGTGAAATGACCCACCCCTATAAAAACGGACAACCCCAGACCCTGGTGCCACTCTCGCCTTCTGAGATGGCCCACGCCGTCTGTGGAGTGTGTGTCTCTAAATAAATCCACTTCTTCCCCATCTGTCACTTTGTCTCTCGCTGAATTCTTTCTGCGATGAGACATCAAGAACCTGAGCTTCATGAAGTCCTGAGACCAGGTGTGTGACCTCAGCTGGAAGCCTGTGGGTTCAAGTCCCAGTCTGAGTTACACGGTTTCAGTTTTACTTCAGATTCACATTACAGTTGTGGCCCAACATGGTTATCACCAAAAAAAAAAAAAAAAAAAAAATCAGACACTTCAGCAGATAGAAATTTTATTATTTCAATTTGATTCTGTTCCCTAAAATAAAAGAGCAGTCTATGAAATATGAAATAAATAAGAATAATCTGGAAGTCGTGTAGGGGTCCAGTTTCGGTCACTGGCACCTTCCCATTTCTCTCTTTATTTTATAAAGTACTTCATTTAGCCACTCTGGAAGAATTTATTTTTTTGATATCAACTTGGCTCAGAATCAGTGTCCCATTTTTGAATTTTCCAACCTGTCCAATCCGTCCACTTGACAAAATACTGGGAGCCGATTTCTTCTTTTTGGATTTCCTACATTTAAAGTGAGAGGAAGGTACTATAGTTAAGCTTATACAAAAGGATTTCAGCACCACCAACCAGGCCACCGAGGTCTGGCCCTGCAACCTCCTGGCCCCTCCCATGCAAGGCCCCCGCCCCACTGCAGCACCACTAGCTTCCTGCGTCCCTGAACATGCCAACTGCCTCCTGCCCTAGGGCCTTTGCACTGGTTTCTTCCACGTTGAATATTCAGCTACCAGATCTTTCCGGATCTTCCCCACTCAGTTCTTGACTCAGATGCGGCCTCCTTAGAACGACACACCAGCCCACCCTCAGTGACGTTCTCTCACGATGCACTATTTCAACCTCCTCACAAAACCTGCCAGGACCTGACATGCCCTTACTTATCTGTTTAGATGTTTTGCTGTGTTTCCCTCCCTAAAATATAAGCTCCTCCAGGGCGGGGACTCTCAGTGTGATCATGGCTGTGCGCCCAACACCTAGACACCTATGTGCCGGCGCACAGTGGGCCCTTGACAGACCACACAACCAGAAGAGATGACCACCTTCCAGCATGTGCAAGCTCGCTAGGGGTCCAAGAAAAAGCTCAAGACAAAAGTAGATTTTGAAACAGTAATTTGAGGAGAGAGAAAAAGGTACTTGAGCAAAAGCTAAGAAGCAAGCAGAATGGCACAAAATCAACGCTCCATTACTCAAACCACGGTGCTCTGCCTCATGTGGTCATGCAAGTGCAGGCAGCACAGGCTCTCTTAGGAGGGGACAGAGGTCTTGTTGGAAACGTCAGCCTCAGCTTTTCCACTAGTCACTGCACATGTCTGGTCTTTGAAAATGGGAGACTGGAGAAGGTTCCTAGTTCAATCCTGAGGGAGTTGTCTGATCTTGGACAATTTACTGAATCCTGTCTCCCCCCTCAAGGGCTGACTTAGGATCAGGAGAGACAGTGCACCACTCTATCAGGCTTGAAACACCACATCAATTCAAGATATCATGTTCAGAACTAACCAATGGATTTATCCAAATCATTCTACCCGAGTACCTGATGGTATCACTCACCTGTCTTCCTGTCCTTTCCTCTTCTTTTTCTTGAAAATATCTGTGTCCTGGGCCTGATTTCACAATTAAAGAAAACATATGTATCAGTAATGGAGATTCAAAAAAAAGGCAAGAGGTTTGTGACCAAAAGCCACAGAGATATCATTTATTTTTAATATTTTTTTCAAGTAGGCATGTTAATTATACAAAGTTTCATCCTAAAACCCTTTCAAGACTGTGAAAGGCCATTCAGAGAAAACAGACAGGAGAAATGTCAAATCTTCCATTTTAGGCGAAAGGGAGGGAGCGTAACATCTATTCCCCTTGTGGTTTTTCAGAAGCCCGTGTGTTGTATACAATGTAAAAGGCAAAAAAAAAAAAAAAAAAAATGACTGCATATAGGGAAAAGGTCAAAGTAGCTCCCAGTACCTGAACAGGAGTTTGCTATTTCAAAGCAAACCTTTCAGGTAAATAAGTCAGATTATGTGGCTGGTATCACAAAATGTAGCTGACTTGAAGAGAGGGTAAGAACAGTCATCTAACTCTAGATTTGTTGCTGTCTAGACTGCTTTCCAAGCAGCGGGGTCCAGCAAATTGCAACCACCTTTCTGTTCTAGTTTAAGAAAAGGCTATCACACCTACCGTTCTCTTTACTTTTTCCTTTGCAGACTTTTTTTCTTTGATTTGCTCCTGCAAAACCTTGTAATTCACATAACTATTTTTGGGAGGCTGAAATGAGAAAGAACACCAAGCATCATTTCTGACTTGGCCTTTGCCCCCGCCCTGCCCTGCCCGGGGCGCCCCCCTTTGCTGCACCCCGTCTGCGGGTGGGAGGCAGAAGCAGCCCTCACCTTAGCGCCCAGCATAATGGCGCGTCCCTGCTCCAGGACTCTCTCCTTTCCTTTTCCATAACCTGTGATCCCAAACCGGTGCACTTCCAAACGAGCCTGCAGACACAAAGCACAGTCAGGCCCAAGTGCCTTCCAGAAACTCCACAGAGGAAACACAGCCCTAGGAGTGCTGCCTGCCAGACACGATGGGCTACACGCCCAGCACTTTTATGGAGGACCTGCAGGGGCTACACCTCGCAAGAGTGCTGTCACGGTGTGGTTTAAGCAGCTTTGTGGAGTCTCTCACAAAGGTCCATAACCTCCCCACGCCATTCTCCCACACTGAATGCAGGCAGTCGAAGCAAAGACTTATCTCCACACAAATTAGTGACAAAACGAGGGTGACCCGCAGAGCTCTGCTGTACTTTAGGATGTGCCCTAAAACAAGCTACTACCCATAAAGGCAACAACTAAAAGTACCTTCCCAAATACATCTACTCACACGTGGAAACCCTTTATCACAGCAGCTTCAAACACAGGTCCATGTTCTTTCTTTAAAAACATATTGTAGAAGAGAAAACGTCACCAATACCCACTCTCGGCAGCTGGATTACTTCCTGTCTTTTTTCTCACACATTATTTTAAAATTTTTATTATTATTATTTATTTATTTATGTATTATTTTGGCTGTGCCAGGTCTTAGTTGCGGCACGTGGGACCTTCATTGCGGCACGTGGGACCTTCATTGCGGCACGTGGGACCTTCATTGCAGCACATGGACTCTTAGTTGTGAAATGCATGTGGGATCTAGTTCTCCGACCAGGGATCGAACCCGGGCCCCCTGCATTGGGAGGGTGGAGTCTTAACCACTGGACCACCAGGGAAGTCTCTCTCACACATTTTTAAAACCTAGTCACAACCACAGAACACACACATCCTTGCTTTTCCTACTTACCATTGTATCATTGACACTGTAGTCACAAAACCGACATGTTTTAAACGACTGCACAATGTTGAATCAAGTAAATGTAGTGTGATGTGCTCCACCATTTCCCCAACCATTGGACAACATGTAAACATATGCATTTTTGTTACAAAGCTGAAAAAATTAAGAATTTCAAAGCACGTACCTTTTCTAAGTTAAATTCTTGTATATCCACATCTTTCTCGAGGATACTAGTTTTGGTCTGAAAAGGAAAAGAAAACATTCTTATTAATAAGGTCATCTGTTCCTTATAGCATTCATCATACCAAGAGCATACTCATGTTTTAAAAGCCTTGAAACTGGCCCAGATGCCTAAATAACAAACAATAATACATGCTTGTTGCACAGAAGCCTAATTAACAGCTAATGGAAGATAAACAGAGAAAATAAATTTAAGGTTTCAAAGTTTAAGAAAAGACTGACGAGAAGCTAAAAAAGAAAAGAGAGTAAGAGAGAGACCAATGTCTGTATCTCACACACCAAATGTGGGAAACTCTGTATGGTGGGGGGTTTAGAAAAGGATAACTGAGCAGAATTTTAGAGGGTAAAAAGGTCATATTTAAATAATTCTCAGGAATTCCCTCGCGGTCCAGTGGTTAGGACTTAGCGCTTTCTCTGCCATGGCCCGGGGTTCAATCCCTGGTCAGGGAACTAAGATCCCACAAGCTGGGAGGGGAAGGAAGGGAAGGAAGGGAGGGAGGGAGGGAGGGAGGGAGGGAGGGAGGGAGGGAGGGAGAGAGAATTTCCTCTTTTCTTCCCTCCTATCCAGCCACTGGAATAATGGCTAACTCTCTTAAACTCTCTTGAGTTGAAAATTTCTTTCAGGAACATCAGATTTCTAGAAATGATGGAGACTGGGTTTATAATTCCCCACAGAAAATAATGATACTGGAAATGCCATCAAAATATGTGACTCTTTGCATCAATATATCCCCTGGCTGTGGTTACCAATCCATAGAATTGACCAGAAGTTTGAGACTTCAAGGAAACTATTGTCAAATCTGGCCAAGGACAGCGGTCTCTACTCAACCTCAGGCCATCCCAGCCGTGCAGCATCTAGAAAAGCAGTCCTGGCCTCTGGCTCGGAGGGGCCGGGTCTGTGCGGAGAGCAACGGACAGGGGAATGGCTTGTTAAAACCCTTCTGCTTGTAACCTGCCTTCACTGGTTAAGCTCGCTTTAGTTATTTTGTTCTTTCCTTTCCCCTCTCTTTAACTGCATACCTACCCAGCTTCTCGTAGCCTAGTTGTTTTGCAGGAATTTGGAGTCAGCTCCTGCCCCGTGCGAGCTGGCTAAGGCTGGCCGGGTCATCAGCCCTAAAATGGGCCTGCGCAGGTGTCCGAGGAAGGGCCTTTTGAGGTCAGGGGCCAGAAAGCTCCGATCACGCTGAGCACCTCCATTCTGAACACAGACGCCTGTGACCCAGATACGCCTGCACAGAACACCGATTACCTCACCTTTTCCCCTTCCTCCGATCACCCTTCCCCACTCCTAAGACCACCATGCTTATCCCATAAAGACCCCAGCCCCCTCGCTGTTGGGAGGCGGATCTCAGACTTGTTCTCCCATCTCCTCACTTGGCTGCCTCCTGAATAAACTGTAAACCTCGGCATCTACGCGTCTGGCTTGCTGCACGTCGGGCAAATGGACCTGGTTCGGCAACAGATCCTTCTTTACAGAAAAAATTCTTGGATAATTATCATGGTGCTGAGTCTATCAGCATGATCCCCACCCCCACCTTCACTTTAGTTTCTACTTTTAGCTTTAAAACCACTTTAGTACAGTATTCACAATGCAGCACCTGCATTTAGAAATAATCAGTGGCCTCCCGTCTTCTTTCCCCTACCCTCACTGTGGTAGGGGGCACTAGTGCCTACAGGTAATACCGGCTCCTCCTCCGCTTCTAGGCTCACAGGAGAACTGGGCTTTGCTGCCTACCCGAAGTTAGGCACGGCTACATGACTTGTTTTGGCCAAAGTGTGAGCAGACGGAAGCATGCCCCTTCCACATGAAACCTCTAAGAGCCTTCATCGGGACTTCCCTGGTGGTGCAGTGGTTAAGAATCCGCCTGCCAGTGCAGGCGACACGGGTTCGAGCCCTGGTCTGGGAAGATCCCACATGCTGTGGAACAACTAAGCCCATGAGCCACAACTACTGAGCCCGTGAGCCACAACTACTGAAGCCCATATGCCCTAGAGCCCGTGCTCCACAACAAGAGAAACCACTGCACTGAGAAGCCCATGCACCGCAACAAAGAGTAGCCCCTGCTCGCCACAACTAGAGAAAGCCCGCGCGCATCAACAAAGTCCCAACACAGTCAAAAAATAAAAAATAAATTAAAAAAAAAAAGGCTTCATCTACTCCCCTTCTCCACCAAATGGTGGAGCCCCTATCACCCTGGGCCCCTAGAACAGGACGGCATGGATCATAGCCGCCTGCCCTGACAATCCTGATGAACACGTAACATGAGAACAAGATTAACTTCTGCCTTTAAACCACTGAGATGTAGGGACTACTTGTTATGGAACCACTGTCTCACCCATCTTGACTGATAAAGCCTCACTGTCCCACACACGAGAGAGAGAAACGTTTGGAGACTGTGAGACCTTGTCTGTTAGGTAGTGAAGAAGAAAGCAAGCTATAAGAAGCAGACTCAGACTGAGTACCAGACTCAGTGAACTTTCTCATGGGCTGACTTGCTGACCAAAAGTATTTTCTACTGCACTGGTTAAGATTTTTCTTCTATTAGTTACCCTGTCCAAACTTTGTCCAATTAGAAAAGAGTTGGGTAAATAAACACTCTCTTTTTAATTTATGCCAGCAGTTCTGGGAATATTGAGAAATTTTTTCATATCTTCTTGAGCGTAAATTATTTCAATTAGATTACTTTCTTCTTAATACCTATCTGACACTCGATATACTAAACAGTAGGGGACATGGTACAGCTAAAGGGTGATGGACTTCAGGGCAGCCCTGGGGTACGGCAGAGATTATGAGGGCAGTAAGAACCCGGGGCAGGGACTTCCCTGACAGTCCAGTGGTTAACACTCCATGCTTCCAACGCAGAGGGCGCAGGCTGGATCCCTGGTCGGGGAACTAAGATCCCATGTGCCATGGGGCGTGGCCAAAAATAAATAAATAAATAATAAAATATAAAATAAACATTAAAAAAAACACAAGAACCTGGGGCAATAACTTGACAGAATGTCTTTATGTCTAGTGAAGCTTCTGGTGCAGTACACTTGTGTTCCTCAAGAGACAAACAGCCTAACTAACCTACATTCCCTCTCGCTTGTGTAGTAGCTGGGCACACAGCTTTTAAGCCAGAAAGTCTGGGGTCTGAACCTGAGCTCTAGCACTTATTTCACATCCACAGTCCTTCATCTGGAACCCTGAGACAATTCAGATGGTGATGCTGTGAATATACTGAATACTGTCCAAGACAGCAACCCGTAATTAAGCGCATTCACGTTTCTGCAGCAATGCCTATGAATATTCACGCCCAATGGAACCAACAGAAATAACTCTTAAGCCTCACTTCAGTTCAGGTCGGGTTTTACTGCCAAATAAATTTGCGCCAAACTTAAAAAAACAACTTAGCTTGTGCTTTCTAAAGCTCTGGGGTTTTGGAACTGCAGATATGGGATGGTGGGGTACCTGCTTAAATGCAGGCAAAGAGCTCAACCTCTCTAGGCGTCAACCTCTTCTGCGAAATGAAGACAGGTCACGCTGTGAAGACCTAATGAGATACCGAACTAGTTAATGAATGCAAATAATCACGGTTAGTACAAGTAAGCACTCAGGAAATACTGGTAAATCTTTACTCAGCAGTTCCTTACATGTTCAGAAGCAGTGTATGCGTACCTCAGTCCAGGCCACAGGATCCAGGCGTCCCTTCTGACCTACAGTACACTGTTCTATTATTTCTACTGTATCTTTCTTGTCTCTTTTCTGTGGAGGCCATAAGGTTCATGAGATGGACCAGTGTGAGGGGTGGAAAAATCACATCGATCAGACACACCTCTGAAGGCCAGACAATACTTGGATCATTTTAAGCTACACTTGACCCTTTCATTTCTTAAGAGCACAGGAATTTTCTTCCTTATAGGCAGCCTTGCACTCATTAAAGAGTGAGTTCATCCACTCAATCCTCAAATCACAAGTCCAGGCCACCCCATTTTGAACCTGGACCCCTGCAGTAATCCTCACTCGGTCCCCTCATGCCTCTGGCTACTGCTCACCTATGATCCATTTACCACGCAGGGGCCAGAGCCATCTTTTTAAAATATAAATCAGATCACTTCACGCCCTTGCTTAAATTCTCTGGTGGCTTTCCATGTGCTTTAAACTAACTCCAAAGGCCCCATGTCTCCGAGGCCTGGTGCGGGCTGGCCTCAGCCTGTCTCTCCAACAGCCCACACCTTCCCCCCTCCGTCCCCCTCCCCCTTGTCTTCTGGCTCCTGGAACCCCGCAGGCCTCTCTACAGCTCAGGGCATTTGCAAAGCAGCTTCCCTCCCCTGCATTACTCTGCTCTCTCCTTCCCCAGCACCCTGCAACAGAGCATCAGCCTCAAGTCACCTCCTCGGACACCTCTGACCACTGGCTCTAAAGGAAGTTCTGCCTGCTACTCTCAGGACCCTGTATCTTTCCTTCAGAGGGTTTATAGCTCTTTTTAAGTATATTATTGATATTAATTTATCCAGGGTTTGCCCAATCCACCAGTAAACCATACACTCCATGAGAGAAGAGGGCTGTACCTTGTTTACTGTGGGATCTCCTGGGCCTGGCAAAGAGTAAGCACCCAATTATTTGTGGAATAAATGAATGAATAAGATTTCTGGGCAGACTACATCTATAGAGCTTTACAAATGGGACATGATCAGGAAGTTCACTTGTAGGTCAGCTATCTGGAATGGGTAAAATATTAAACAAATGGTGACCAAGTTCCCAGATAAGTCCATTAAAAGGGGTTCTGGTCAACAACTCCGATGCAGGGGGAAGGGTTTCCCACACAAGGGAGCAACGGTCCCACACAGTCAGGTGTCCTACAGTTCAGTGCTACTCTGACACTATCTACCAGAGATGGCACAGGTTCCGCAGGTGAAGGGGCTCAGTCCTACGATACCGTCCCCACTTCAGAGGCCAAATGCAAGCCCAGGTTGTTACCTGTAGTACTTCTAACAGACCGCCTACAGACTGGAAGTTCTCATGACCCCCTCCTTGGGTTCAACTAATTTGCTAGAGTGGATCACAGAACTCAAGAAACCCGTTTACCTCCTAGATCACCAGCTTATTCTAAAAGGACATAACTCAGGGACAACCAGATGGAGGAGATGCAGAGGGCAAGGCTCGTGGGAAGGGCGAGGAACTTCCACACCCTCTCCAGGTTCCACTCTCCCAACCTGGAAGCTCTCCAAACCGAACCCCGTCCTTCTGGAGTCTCAGAGGTTTCATCACATAGGCATAATTGAGTAAATCGTTGGCCACTGGCAACTAGCCCCTTTGCCCTCCCCAGAAGTCAGGGCATAGGTTCTCTAATCACAAGGTTGGTTCTCCTGGCAAGCAGTCCCCATTCAAGGACGCTTTCCAAGTCATTTCACTAACACAACAGAAGACACCTTTACTGTTCTCATCTCTTAAGAAATTCCAAGGGTTTTAGCTCTGTGCCAGAAACAGGGACAAATATTTAATATTTCTTATTATAAATCGTCATATCACACCTACGAAAATCTGTTTCAATACACTATGTAGTTTAATCATTGTTTATTGCACAAGCCTAAATTCTGGGAAAAGAAGGTCATTTACTTGCCAGTACCTCTTGTGTTCTCGAGAATACTTCAGACAACAGAGGGCAACAGGAACTCACATGGAGACTCGACTAGTGGGGGGAGCCACATAAATGGAGAAATAAAAGGAAAACAAATAAAAAGAAAACTTCAAAGACGGCCAGCTGATTGCACGACTGGTCAATGGAGGCTACCATTATTTGATCACGTATTTTTGCGGACCCCATGTCTGCACTGTCCTACGGTGACTTGTAAGTCTTCAGAGAGCAGGGGCCACATGTACCTGTTCCCATGTTGCACAAACTCTTAGCAGAGCACTATGTGTCTTAATTACTCCAATGGTCTATCCTTTGCCTGGCATGCCCTATACCCAGGATATGCCATAACAACTAGCTCTATATTAATTTGCAGTTATTTATATGTTGCAATGTCAACATTCTAAAGTCTTTTTATGGGCGTATGTGTTTTTACTGTGTCCACATATACTGTCTCCTTAGCCAGACACAGTCACATTTTCAGAAGATAAACTTTAAAAAGGAGAAAAGGGTCAAGATGGTGTACTAGGAGGACGCGGGGTTTGTGTCTCCGCACGACTAGGGCACCTACCAGGCACCGGTGGGGGACCAAGGACACCTAAGGGGACAGGAGGAACTCCCAGCGACCGGGCAGAACGTGGGGCATGCGGGGAAGTGAAGGGGGAGGAGAAGTGGAGGCGGGACTGGACTCGAGGGGCGGCTGGGGGAGGGGAAAGGATCCCACGCCCGGAGGGGAAAGGGGAGGGACGGTTGGGTGGGCAGAGGATCAAAAGGGAGCGTGGCCAGGTTTCCCCTGCCCACTTGGGCCCCGGGGAGCCAGCTGAGATCCCGGGCCTGATCCTCTGCCCACCGAGGCCCCCTCCAGCCGCACGGGTCCTGAGGGAGTTGGGGGGGGAAGGGGGAGCAGAAGTAAAGGCCGGACCTCTAGGACCGGCACCCCTGAGGGGCAGCTGGAGGAGGGAAGGAGTTCTCATACCTTCTCCCCTTCCCCGCCTCCACGGAGCCCACCCATGGTTAGGGGTTCAGCACCGACAGGGGAGACCCTCAGGGGAGCGGAGGAACGGAAGGGAGCGCGGCCAGTGCTCTCCCTGCCCACTCGGGCGCCAAGGAGCCTGTTGGGCTCCGGGGCCTAATCCCCCGGCCTCTGACGCTCCCTCGGCAGCACAGAGCCCAAGCCCCGCCCCTGCCCCCCACCCGGGGCCCCGCCTCTACACCCACTCCAAGACGCCCTCCAGCTACGCTGAGCCTAAGCGCCACCCACACACCCTCACTGAGGGCCCGACCTCCAAACCCCGGAACTGCACACTCCGGAGGCCCCCTAGGGCCACGCTGCCTCTCCCCCAGCAGAGTTCAGGTGCGAAGCCTGAGGCCCCGGCCCGCCCTAAACCCCTCCCCCACCTAAGGTCCACCTCCCACCACCCCTCCCCCCCTAAGTTCTGCCCCCCCCATAGCCAAGGCCCTTCCGGCCTTTCTGTTTTTCCTCTTTGTTTTTTCTTTTTTCTCTTGTGGTTCTGTTTTACCTTGTTGTAGCTGTTTCAATTCTATTTTTATTTTTCCTAATGTATTTTTTATCTTTCTAATTTTATTTTATTTTTTATGCTTTGTTATTGTACCACTCCTTTTTTTTTCTTTTCTTTTGCCGTGCCACACTGCTTGCAGGATCTTGGTTCCCAGGCTGGGGGTCAGGCCTGAATTCCTGTGGTGGGAGGGCTGAGTCCAAACCGCTGGACTAACAGAGAACCTCAGACCCCAGGGAATATTAATTGGAGTGAAGCCTCCCGGAGACGGGAGGTCCTCATCTCGGGCACCAAGACCCAGCTCTACCCAACTACCTGCAAACTCCAGTGCTGGACGCCTCAGGCGAAACAACCAGTAAGACAGGAATCAGCCCCACCCATAAATAAAAATGAGACAACAAAAACTACGTTACAGATGAAGGCGCAAGGTAAGAACCTAGAAGACCAAATAAATGAAGAGGAAATAGGCTACCTATCTGAAAAAGAATACAGAGCAATGATAGTAAAGATGATCCAAAATCTCGGAAACAGAATGGAGAAAATACAAGAAACTTTTAACAAGGACCCAGAAGAACTAAAGAGCAAACAAACAGTGATGAACAGCAAAATAACTGAAATTTAAAATACTCTAGAAGGAATCAATAGCAGAATAACTGAGGCAGAAGAACAGATAAGTGACCTGGAAGATGAAATGGTGGAAATAACTGCCAGGGAGCAGAAGAAAGAAAAAAGAATGAAAAGAACTGAGGACAGTCTCAGAGACCTGTGGACAACATTAAGTGCACCAACAATCGAATTACAGGGGTCCCAGAAGAAGAAGAGAAAAAGAAAGGGTCTGAGAAAATATCTGAAGAGATTATAGTCAAAAACTTCCCTAACATGGGAAACAAAATAGTCACCCAAGTCCAGGAAACACAGAGGGTTGCATACAGGATAAACCCTAGGAGAAACACACATATTAAGCACACAAACAAAAATTAAATTCAAAGAAAAAATATTACAGCAGCAACAAAAAGCAACAAATAACATACAAGGGAATCCCCGTAAGGTTATCAGCTGATTTCACAGCAGAAACTCTGCAGGCCAGAAGGGAGTGGCAGGATATATTTACAGTGATGAAAGGGAAAAACCTACAACCAAGACAACTCTACCTAGCAAGGATCTCATTCAGATTTCACAGAGAACTCAAAAGCTTTACAAACGAGCAAAAGCTATGAGAATTCAACACCAAACCGGCTTAACAACAAATGCTAAAGGGACTTCTCTAAGCAGGAAGCACAAGAGAAGAAAAAGACCCACAAAAACAAACCCAAATCAATTAAGAAAATGGTAATAGGAACATACATATCGATAATCACCTTGAATGTAAATGGATTAAATGCTCCAACCAAAAGACACAGACTGGCTGAACGGATACAAAAACAAGACCCACATATATGCTGTCTACAAGAAACCCACTTCAGACTTAGGGACACATACAGACTGAAAGTGAGGGGATGGAAAAAGATATTCCATGCAAATGGAAATCACAAGAAAGCTGGAATAGCAATACTCATATCAGATAAAATAGACTTTAAAATAAAGACTGTTACAAGAGATAAGGAAGGACACTACATAATGATCAAGGGATCAATGCAAGAAGAAAACAATTATATATATTTATGCACTGAACATAGGAGCACCTCAATACATAAGGCAAATGCTAACAGCCATAATAGGGGAAATCAACCATAACAAAGTAATAGTGGGGAGACTTTAAAACCCCACTTACACCAATAGACAGATCATCCAGACAGAAAATAAATAAGGAAACACAAGCTTTAAATGACACAAGAGACCAGACAGACTTGATTCATACTTATAATAGGATATTCCACCCAAAAGCGGAAGAATACACTTTTTTCTCAAGTGCACACTGAACGTTCTCTAGAATAGATCACACCTTGGGTCACAAATCAAGCCTTGGAAAATTTAAGAAAACTGAAATCGTATCAACCATCTTTTCTGACGAACTCTACGAGATCAGAAATCAGTTACAGGAAAAAAAACCGTAAAAAACACAAACACATGGAAGCTAAACATTGCGCTGCTAAATAACCAAGAGATCACAGAAGAAATCAAAGGAGAAATTTAAAAAATACCTAGAAACAAATGACAATGAACACACGACGATCCAAAATCTATGGGAGGCAGCAAAAGCAGTTCTAAGAGGGAAGCTTATAGCAATTCAAGCTCACCTCAGGAAACAAGAAAAATCTCAAATAAACGATCTAACCTTACATCTAAAGCAACTAGAAAAAGAAGAACAAAGAAAACCCAAAGTTAGTAGAAGGAAAGAAATCATAAAGATCAGAGCAGAAATAAATGAAATAGAAACGAAGAAAACAATAGCAAAGATCAATGAAACTAAAAGTTGGTTCTTTGAGAAGATAAACAAAATTGATAAACCTTAAGCCAGACTCATCAAGAAAAAAAAGGGAGAGGACTCACATCAATAAAATCAGAAATGAGAAAGGAGAGATTACAACTGACACCGCAGAACTACAAAGGATCATAAGAGACTACTACAAGCAACTCTATGCCAATAAAATGGACAACCTGGAAGAAATGGACAAATTCTTGGAAGGTACAACTTTCCAAGACTGAACCAGGAAGAATTAAAAAATATAAACAGACCAATGAACAGGTAATGAAATTGAAACTGTAATTAAAAATCTTCCAACAAACAAAAGTCAGGACCAGATGGTTTCACAGGTGAATTCTATCAAACATTTAGAGAAGAGTTAACATCTATGCTTCTCAATCTCTTCCAAAAAACTGCAGAGGGAGGAACATTCCCAAACTCGTTCTACAAGGCCACCATCACCCTGATACCAAAACCAGGCAAAGATATTACAAAAAAGAAAATTACAGACCAATATCACTGATGAACATAGATGCAAGAATCCTCAGCAAAGGACTAGCAAACAGAATCCAACAACACATTAAAAGGATCATACACCATGATCAAGTGGGATTTATCCCAGGGATGGAAGGATTCTTCAATATACGCAAATCAATCAATGTGATACAGCATATAACAAACTGAAGAATAAAAACCATATGATCATCTCCACAGATGCAAAAAAAGCTTTTGAAAAAATTCAACACCCATTTATGATAAAAAAACTCTCCAGAAAATGGGGACAGAGGGAACCTACCTCAACATAATAAAGGCCATATACGACAAACCCACAGCAAACATCATTCTCAATGGTGAAAAACTGAAAGCATTTCCTCTCAGATCAGGAACAAGACAAGGATGTCCACTCTCGCCACTATTATTCAAGATGGTATTGGAAATCCTAGCCATGGCAATCAGAGAAGAAAAAGAAATAAAAAGAATACAAATTGGAAAAGAAGAAGTAAAACTGTCACTGTTTGCAGATGACATGATACTATACATAGAGAATCCTAAAGATGCCACCAAAAAACTACTAGAACAATCAATGAATCTCGTAAGGTTGCAGGATACAAAATTAACGTACAGAAATCTCTTGCATTCCTATACACTAACAACGAAATATGAGAAAGAGAAATTAAGGAAACAATCCCATTTATCATCACAACAAAAAGAATGAAATATCTAAGAATAAACTTACCTAAGGAGGCAAAAGACCTGTACTCAGAAAACTATAAAACAGTGATGAAAGAAATCAAAGATGACACAAATAGATGGAGAGATATACCATGCCCCTGGATTGGAAGAACTGAGACTGTGAAAATGACTATACTACCCAAAGCAGTCTACAGGTTCAATGCAATCCCTATCAAATTACCAATGGCATTTTTCACAGAATCAGAACAAAAATTATACAATTTGTGTGGCAACACAAAAGACCCCACACAGCCAAAGCAATGTTGAGAAAGAAAAACAGAGCTGGAGAAATCAAGCTCCCCAACTTCAGACTATACTACAAAGCTACAGTAATCAAGACAGTATGGTACTGGCACAAAAACAGAAATATAGATCAATGGAACAGGACAGAAGGCCCAGAGATAAACCCACACACCTATGGTCACCTAATCTATGACAAAGGGATACACAATGGAGACAAGACAGTCTCTTCAATAAATGGTGCTGGGAAAACTGGACAACTACATGTAAAAGAATGAAATTAGAACACTCCCTAACACCATACACAAAAATAAACTCAAAATGGATTAAAGACCTAAATGTAAGACTGGACACTATGAAACTCTTAGAGGAAAACATAGGAAAAACACTCTTTGACATAAATCACAGCAAGATCTTTTATGACCCACCTCCTAGAGTACTGAAAATAAAAACAAAAATAAGCAAATGGGACCTAATTAAATTTAAAAGCTTTTGCACAGCAAAGGAAACCATAAACAAGATGAAAAGACAACCCACAGAATGGGAGAAAATATTTGCAAATCAAGCAACAGACAAAGGATTAATCTCCAAAATATACAAACAGCTCATGCAGCTCAATATCAAAGAACCCAATCAAAAAAATGGGTGGAAAAAAAAAATTGGGTGGAAGATCTAAATAGACATTTCAGCAAAAACGACATACAGATCGTCAAGAGGCACATGAAAAGATGCTCAACATCCCTAATTATTAGAGAAATGCAAATCAAAACTACAATGAGGTATCACCTCACACCGGTCAGAATGACCATCATCAAAAAATATACAAGCAACAAATGCTGGAGAGGGTGTGGAGAAAAGGGAACCCTCTTGCACTGTTGGGAATGTAAATTGATACAGCCACTGTGGAGAACAGTATGGAGGTTCCTTAAGAAACTAAAAATAGAACTAGCATATGACCTAGCAATCCCATTACTGAGAAACTGTAATTCAAAAAGACACATGTAGGGACTTCCCTGGTGGCGCGGTGGTTGGGAATCCGCGTGCCGATGTGGGGGACAAAGGTTCGTGCCCTGGTCCGGGAAGATCCCACATGCCACGGAGCGGCTGGGCCCGTGAGCCATGGCCGATGAGCTTGCACGTCCGGAGCCTGTGCTCCGCAACGGGAGAGGCCACAACAGTGAGAGGCCCGTGTACCGCAAAAAAAAAAAAAAAAAAAAAAGACACATGTACCCCCATGTTCACTACAGCACTATTTACAACAGCCAGGACATGGAAACAACCTAAGTGTCCATCGACAGATGAATGGATAAAGAAGATGTGGTACATGTATACAATGGAATATTACTCAGCCATAAAATAAATGAAATTGGGTCATTTGTAGAGATGTGGATGGACCTAGTGTCTGTCATACAGAGTGAAGTTAAGTCAGAAAGAGAAAAACAAATACCGTATATTAATGCATATATGTGGAATCTAGAAAAATGGTACAGATGAGCCTAGCTGCAGGGGAGGAATAGAAAGGGAGACGTAGAGAATGGACATGTGGACATATGGGGGGAAGAGATGGTGGGACGAATCGGGAGATTAGGTTTGACAATACACCACCGTGTGTAAAATAGCTAGCTACTGGGAACCTGCTGTAAGGCACTGGCAGCTCAGACCGGTGCTCTGTGATGGCCTCGTGTGGTGGGATGGCTGGGGGGAGGAGGTCCAAGAGGCAGGGGATGTGTGTATGCGTATGGCTGATTCACTTGGCTGTGCAGCAGAAACTAACACAACATTGTAAAGCAATCATACTCCAATTAAAAACAAAAAAAAAAAAGAAAGAAAGAAAAGGGGAGAACCACCAAGGAAGCTAAAAATTTCATCAAGTTGAGGAAGTCCAAAATGTAAAACGAGTTGAGGTTCCTGAGAAAAGCCAACTACAATGAAAAGGGATTCTTTGGAGCAGAAAGAAGAATAACAGCCTGCTACACATGTTCCATTATTAAGAGATAGGGAGATGCAGACTCATTCAATGCCAACTTTTTTGTCCTTTCTATTAGAAAGAAAACTCTCTATTCCAGAAAGATGAACACGAGTTGAATCTAAGCAGAAAGTGAAGACCGAGACCTTTGAGGAAACAAGGGAGGGTACCTAGATGCTTTATGTCAGTTAAATTCTCCAAACACATAATTGTATTGCACAACAGTGCTTTCCAACCTTCTTCACATCATGGCACACAGAGAAAATACTAATATGTCTGGCTCACTGCGGTACTCTGTGGTAATACCAGTCTTTCTGGAAGCTCCCTGGCTGGCCGGCTTGGGGGCTCTGGCTGCAAGGGCCAAAGGAATCCATTTCTTGGTCTGCCTGTTAACAGTTCCCATTGCCCCAGTATTTGGATACTGTAAGAATTGGAAAGCTGACCTAGAATCCTAAAATAAAGGTAGATATGGTTACAGAATGCATTAATAATCTTTGAGGAAGAGATGCTGGTGAGCTTGACATAAAGTACTAACTAAATTCTAGAAAAGATGTGGTAAACACCAGTCACTAGCACGTGTTCACATGTTCATCAAGAATACGCAAGCCTAACTGTCTTTGTAGTGGGTTGAATCGTGGTCTCCAAAAAGAAATGTCCATGCACTAATCCCCGGGAATCTGCAAATGTGACCTTATTTGGAAAAGGCATCTTTGGAGTGTAATTAAGTTAAGGATCTCACGATAAGATCCATCCTAGATTTAGGGTGGCCCTAAATCCAATGACGGGTGTCCTTCTAAGAGAAAGGCAGGAGAGTTGAGACTCAGACACCAGGAAGAAGTCCATGTGAAGACAGAGGAAGAGCCCAGAGCTCTGCAGCCGCCAGAAGCTGGAAGAAGCAAGGAAGGACCCTCCCCCGGCAGAGGGAGCGTGGCCCAGCCAACAACATGATTTGGACTTCTGGCCTCCAGAACTGGAAAGAATACATTTCTGTACAGCAGCCCCAGGAAACTAAGACAATCCTCTTTCTTTTTATGACAGACAAAAGTGTACAGGACATGGGGAAAGCAACAGATATGTGACGTCTGGATTTTTGCAATGAATTGGACAAAAACTTGTGAAAAAGTTTGGATAAGCAGCCATGCCTCTCTCAGAGAGACTGAATTCGGAGTCAGACTTCCAAGTTCAGCCTGAGATTGCTGCTCAGCAGTCACACTGCTTTCCATCAGAATGCAAGTTCCTTGAGAGAAAGCAGTTTTTGCCTTTTGTTCCCAGGGCCTAGAACAGTGGCAGGGCAACATCAGGGTTTTCACCACGAAGGCCAGTTCATTACCTTTGTGTTCTCGTCTTGATCGGGCTTCTGTTTTCTTTTTCTACTTCTGCTGTGAAATTTCACCACTTCTACTGGTTCCCTGTCGTTCCTCAGGGGAGAGGGGGCTACTGCAGAACTAGAGACTACAGGTCCTGAAGGGAAACCACCAGGGGTCACGGCGGGAACACCCTGCAGCTCTTCCTGGAGTTCCTGGAAGAAGCTGGAAGCGCTCTTCCTCTGGCCTCTGACAAGAGATCCAGGTTGGAGATCTGGCTCTGCAACCAAGGCCCCTGGGGTCCCCATATCTCTTTTCTTCTCTGTTTTCTTTCTGATCCTTTTCTGCTCTGCTTCATCTTCCGTCTCTCCTGTTCGTTCAAACACAAAAGGAAAAATAAACATTTTGTGTTTTAGCTATCACTAATACCAAATCACGCGAATGCACGTGTACAGGTGCCACAGCTATAAACATGCAGAAATACACACAAAGACAAAAACTATTTTTATTCCAAGAGGGTCGTATTTGCACAATTTATAGAATCCAAAGTGCACAGTCATCTTTTCCCAGGTAACTATATTTACGTCTTTGACTCTTACTAGCACAATTACTTTAGTCCTCATGTTGGTCCTGACTGTACGTGTCATCATCACAATACCCCAGAAACTGGTAGTCCCTGTTGGCTCATACTTTGTAATAAAAATGTTAGTACATCTGCCACTGCAGCCAGTGTTTCTTTTTTTTTTTTTTTGCGGCACGCGGACCTCTCACTGTTGTGGCCTCTTCCGTTGCAGAGCACAAGCTCGGGACGCACAGGCTCAGCGGCCATGGCTCACGGGCCCAGCCGCTCCGCGGCATGTGGGATCTTCCCAAACCGGGGCACAAACCCATGTCCCCTGCGTCGGCAGGCGGACTCTCAACCACTGCGCCAACAGGGAAGCCCCAGTGTTTCTTTTTAACACTTTCTAGGGTTACAGGTGGGGACCGCGGTCTTCCTATTTCCTTTCACGGTTATGAATTAAGATGAACCTAAGACAACTGGCTTAATTCGAATGCCTTTACTTTCAACTAAATCTCCACACCTCCCCTTTGTTTCAGCTGCTCAAACTCTGACCAGTCACCTGAAGGTTCTGACAAGAACTCTAGGCCTAACGACTCACCGACAGTATGACTATTACAGAGCTCTCCAAACATTAGCTATTTATGTTTGTCTATTTTCTCAGTCTTTTATTCAGTAAATATGTATTAAGAGTCGACTAACCTTTGGCATTAGGCATATACAAATGAGTAGATACAGCCCATGCCTTCGGAGCTCCAAGCATAATTTCCAGGCTGTGTTAACACGACCTATATTTAGGATTTTGCAGAATAGTCCTTTCCTCTAGGACTTCTCAAGGTCAGAGGCTAAGTCTTCTCTGTCTTCCGACATTCCCAAGGGCACAGAGATGCCCTGTCCACAGTTCAAGTCGATAACAAGTGCAGGGGTTGGAGCCAGAGAGTGTAGGGCTTGGAACCCAAGCTCTGAAAATTACTAACTGGGTGAACTTCAAGTTTTTTAACCTTTAGTGCTTGTTTCTACAATAATGGGATCTGTCTTGTAATAATGGTATTAATGACAACATCTATTTCATAGGATTGTTGTGAAAATTAAACGAGTATATACCTGCAAAGCATGGAGTGTATGGTAAGTTCTCAATACGATTTTAGCTATTATTTTTACTGTGTAATGAGCTTAGAATTTTGAGCAATGGCTCCAAAATAAAATAGCAACATCACGCTACAAAGTTAAGAAATACGTTTGGCCTTTAAAGGCACTAATGCCTAACGATTATCTTTGGTGCAGGAACAAAGGATGTCACCTTCCCTGGGGCAAATTCTTCAGAGTGTGTGTAACGGTCTCCCTACCCAAGTGCCAGGAGTTGCCAATCTTTAACGATAAGCTCTTTTATCTTCCTCTTCCCCAGTCAAGATAAAAGAAGGAGAACATAAGTCAGCCAACTTAGGGATGACAGGTCATGAAGAGCTTCCTGTGAAACCGCCCCCCGAAGTCCTTGGCAGGGGACACACTGAAGGATGAGATCCCCACATGACAAGGTGGCACCAATGCCCGAGGGTCAGGCGAGTCTGGGGGGTGCGTGGGGAAAAGGGGCTTCCCGGAGGAAAGCGATTCAGGGGAAAGGGGTGCTATTTCGAGAGCCCGAGGTCCTGCGAACACCTCCCCGGTAAGTCTGAAAGCCTTGGTGCTTCCGACACGCAAGCCGGTCCCCACCGAAGGACGAGCTAGGAGGTTTAATTCATAAAAAACGCTCAACAGACTCCGGTCGCAGGTGAGGGTGATCTCCGACAGAAGCGAGTGGGGGACCCACTGTCAGAACCGGGTCGGACGAGCTGAGAGGTGCTCGACGTTCAAGAACCTTTAGTCGCGGAGGTCGGCCCAGTTCCGGGCTGCTCAAGTCCGCTCTCCACGTGGGCTCCGAAGGCCCGTACTCACCAAAGTCGTAGAGGTTCTGGAGCAGAACGTCCAGAAGGGCCTGAGGAGCGGAGGCGTCTAGCGCTGGCTCCTGCGCCATCGTGGGGCCCGGCCGGTCGTAGCGGGACAGCGCAGAGCGCGCGAGACTCCGGCGGCCCGGCACCCGCTTCCGGGTTCCGATATGCTGCGCACGCGCGCGCTGCAGGTCCCCGCGCGGCTTCCGTCCTGGTTAAGATGGCGACGCCCGGGGTCCTGCGGAGGGGCCGCGGAGGGTGCTGCCGCCCTAGGCGAGGTCGGGCCGCCCCGCGCGGAAGAACCGCCCCCAGCAGCACCCCAACCACCGCTTAGCTAAGAATCCCAGGCCACGCCCGGGACAGCGGCCGCAGCATGGATTCTTCCAGTTCGTCTAGCTCTTGCTTCTCCGTCGGCTCCACCAGTCCCGGCGCTGTCGTGCTCCTCTACTCGGTATGCGCCCGGGGGAGCGAGGCCGGGGCGGGGCCGCGGGAGAGAACCCCCTTCTCCTGGTCCCGGGTTCCTCCGGGCCGCGACCCAGGGCCCGGAAGAGTGGGTCCGAGCCTCCTCCCCACCCCCGCAGGAGGGATTAGGTGCTTGATTTGGTTTCTAGGGCAACGGTGTAGCGCTGCGTGTGGGAATGTCCGTGTGCTTTTAGAAGTTTCTCCTGGTGATGGTTCCGCTGGTTCCCTCCCGCTCGTTCCTTCCCTTCCCTTCCACCAGGCGTTGGGCCTTCAGAACGCCCCTGGCACGGGAACGAGGCGGGGATAATTGGAGTCTCTCCATCTCTTGCGAGGCGTGTCGGGCTACCTTTCGGTCGAACCCGAGGAACCTGCGGGTCTGACTCAGCTTGAGGTAGCCCGTGGCTCCCCATCCCGCTCTTTTGCAGCTGTGATATTCCCGGGAAAAAAAGTATTTGGCTTGTCTGTGGGCATTGAGTTTCTAAGACTTAACGTTTATCATCTAAGAAGATTTGGAGTTCTGGAAATTTGTATTGTGTTTCTGTCCTCTGCCCATCATTGTACTTTTTCCACAAGTCATTTTGGAAGAGAGCTAATACCCCCCGGCCTCTCTCCAGTTCACCCCCCAACCGCCTCTTCTGATTTTAACCGGTCTTTTTTGCGACGGAATGTTGGTCACTCAGAATTGTCATGAAGAAATTACGAGGTGGAAGCTTTGTAGCCCTCAGTATTTCACAACCCTGGGGCAATTGACTTTTTTTTTTAAACCAAATTAAGTTTTATCTACCTTAGGAGGAAATAAAAGAATGCATTTTAAAGTCATGTTACCAGTGTTCTGGCTTAAATATAATGTTAATTTATGTAGGAGGGTCATAACAGGGAAAACACAAGAGCAAGATAAACAAAAAACTCAGTTTCAGAAAAGAATGTATATACCTATGGCTACCTTCAAATTGGGAGACCAGTGGAGCATGGGGAAACTTCTGTTCCCTTGCTGTCAAGAGCTCTGGGCTTATGATGGCTGCTAATTGTCCACTTTCCCAAGGTTTATCACTTGGACCTCTCTCTTCATTGACCTCACCGCACAGTGCAGTGGTGAAATAGTTCAACCTCAAAACGTAGGGAAAGAGGGTTGCTGTGTAGCTCTGACTTCCCATGGGTAGTTTTTTTCAGCCCTCAACTGGTTTGTGAATTACAGCAATTTTCCACGTGTGTATTAAAGGAAAGAGTTGGTTTTTTATTGCCCCATTCACCAATGATAAGACTTTGGTCACCTTTTTCACGTGAAAAACTAAAGCAGTTAATTGCATGTAAGCCGTTACTGCTTCTGAAGCTGGACAGCCACCCTCACTCCTCTTATGACAGCAGTCTTTTAACTTTCATGTTAACCTGAACTTTTTCTTACTGTTTCAGACTGTCCTTATTTCATTCCTCGGCCACACTCTTATTGTGCAATACTCTAATCTAGTCTTGGAGATATTTAAGATACTGCTGCTTGCAGCAGACGTTGCAGCTGTAGGTACTTACAGTGTCCTCGTCAGTATTCTCCGTGTGCAAGATATGGAGGTTAAAATTCCAGCCCTTGCCTTTAAGGACCTCAAAGGATGTCATGAGAATAAAGGAGTAATCGCAGCTAAGTGAGATAAGCCCAGTGATTGAAGCATGCACAGTATATTGTGGGAGGGCTGGGAAGGAGGGCCTGAGCTGTCTGGGGACTTGGAGAAGGCTTCTCAGAGAATGTGACACCTGAGTTGAGATTTTGAGGTATGAATGGGAGGTGAGGGAGAGGAGGACTGTCGTAGGCATCAGTGTAAGAAGACCACTCCTTGGCATGTGTGGGGGAACCAAGATAGGTAAGGGTAGAATAAAGGGGACGTGAGAAACGAAACTAAGGAAGTAGGCAGAGGATATTTCCTAAAGGAATTTTATATGTTTAAACGCCTTTCAGGATAAAATTTTCATTCTATGGGACACCATTTAAGGATGATTGGATTTGTATTTTTGAAAGTCTAAGAAGACTACTAGGTTTCTGGCATGATTATGTGGGTAACCTCTATTATTGATACTTAAGCAGAGGCTGTAGAAAGGGAATTCGTTGGAGAAAGGAATCTGATACCGGAGGAATCTGAAGCGTGGAGGTCAGTTAGGACGCTGTTGCAGTAATCCAGGGAGGTGACGAAAGCCTGCAGTGAGGCAGTGGCCGTGAGTCTGGGGAGGAGGGAGACGGGTGAGTTAGTGTGTTATTCAGGACAGTTGAATGTGGTAGCTAAGGAAGAAGCCACAGTCTGAACTTGACTCCCGTCTCTGCGATCTGGCAACTGGGCGGATGCCTTTCACTGATAAAGAGGAAGAGGATGGGCTTCCCTGGTGGCGCAGTGGTTGAGAGTCCGCCTGCCAATGCAGGGGACACGGGTTCGTGCCCCGGTCTGGGAAGATCCCACGTGCCGCAGAGCGGCTGGGCCCGTGAGCCATGGCCACTGAGCCTGCAGATCCGGAGCCTGTGCTCCGCAACGGGAGAGGCCACAACAGTGAGAGGCCTGCGTACCGCAAAAAAAAAAGAATACTCAGAACTCAGCACTTCCTAATTATTTTACTAAATTTTCCTGTTATCCATGCTCTTGAAGTTATTTCCATCTGTCACGCTGTAAGGTGGAAATCCTAGAGAACGGTGGCTCCTTGCATCTCCTCCCAGCTCCACATTCAGTGAGGTCATATTGGTAGCTTGAAATCTGCCACGGTGGGAGCGTGTATACCCCAGAAACTGGCAGATGCTATAAATCAGGGCTCTCCCATAGTTGCACGTTACCAGCATGCTACTGGTGGTGTCCCTAAGTGAACTTACCTTGTGTATTTGTTGTCCATCTTTCCTTCAGCTCCCTCAGGGTTCCTTGTCCACCTTGTTCATGCCGTGTTCTTAGCCTGTAGAACAGTGCCCTGTATGTTTGGGGCTGTCAGTAACTGTTGAATGAATGGATCCACCAGAGCAGTTGAAAGGGAGGTACAAGGAGAGGCCTGTTTAACTAGCAATAAGGAGAGGCCCACTCTGCAAAGTAAGATAGGGGGACAATCGTTCACGTCATTCTTCTCACTTGGCCTCCTCATTGTATCGTGCTCCTGGGTGAGTATTTATTTTATGATGGTAAATACTTCTCCAGCACGGCGTAGGGAATGCCAGTTAATGAGCAGTAACGCTCAACCCTGGCTGCATGTAGGAATCGCTTAGAGTACTTTCAAAAATACTTTTGATAACCCAGGTACCACTCCCAGACCAAATTAATCAAGAATCTTTAGGGGGGCCTGGGCATCAATATTTTAAGTTCCCCGAGTTATTTTAATGTGAAGCCTGGGTTAAAAACCACTGGATTAGACATTGAGTTAGACCAGATTGGGAGAAGTTGGAGCTTTAGACTGTGAATATTGGAGAGCTGTCATCAACAGGGCTCAAGAAGTGGCTTCATTTAGTAAGTTATTTTTTACTCCACAAACAATGATTGAAGGACTGGGAATACGAAAATGTGTAAGACACATGACAGGGAGCTCACAATCTTGTAGGGGAGACACCAAAGACAAGTTTATTGACGTATTCTAGATGAAAATGTGATGAGGATTCCCTAAAGGCTTAGCGGAGAAGGTGACCGTTTTGGTCCTGCGTTAAAGGGAGAATCTGGACATGGTACACAGAGGAGGTGTACAGAAGCTGTGGTTGATGGCCGAGGGTTTTCCAGGTGAACGGTGGCGAACGGCCATTTGTAAGTGCCCCGTCTCAACAACTGGGACCACCATGCACAGGGTTACGGACAAAAGAGGCTGTGTCTGTCTTGGTTAGACAAGGCATATCCCCAACACATACCACAATAGCACGCATATAACAGATGCTCCGGTGTTTGATAGGAATGCCATTCTTAGAGGTGACTTGAACAAAGCTGTGGGAGCCATGAGATGTCATAGCTTGTTGAGGCAACTAGGTCTTTGTATGGCTGGCTCGTGTGTTAAGAAGTGTGAGCTTGATCCTGCAGTTACAGAACCGTGGAAGGATTGCAGATGATCGCAGCTGGCAAGGTTTTCAAAGGATACATACGTGCTGCTCTGCCTTGCAGGTTCTTGTTCTGAGGACGCCCTCCCTCCCCTCTCCCCCTTTCCTCTCTCCTCCCCTTCCGCACTCCCCCCCGCCCCCCGCCTCCACACCACAGACACCTCCCCAGCTGATTCTGATCCTTTTCTGTTCCCACACCCAGGACGGCTAAATGGGAAGTCTCTGAGATCTTTCTTGTCCCTAAAATTATATCATTTATAATGGTAATTTGTGGCATTCTACCAAGTCTGAGCCTGTGTAACTTATGCTATTACTTCATTAATGAGAACTGTGAAATTTGAGGTTCTTCAGCCTTAGAAGCAGGAGTATGCAATACGTTACAGCGACTGCAGTTTTACACCAGAATTCCAAGCTCGAATATTTTCCCCTCATATATTCTCTATACTTATATACGTGGGCATAAAAATGTTCACATTTGCGTATTTTACATGTTTTACATGCTACCCTTTTATACTTAAGCTCCTTATAAATGCTCTTTGCTTCTGTCTGTATTCTCGTTGTGCCCTAACGGTGGTCTCAGTTTTTCTGGGGTTTTTTATTACCTTAACATTTAGTCGGTCAGTTATTGATCAATTGTGCTATATTCCAAACACAGCTAGATGATGGAAATGCAAAGAGGACACAAACCGTCCTGCCCTCAAGGTAATTGCATTTTAGTAGGGAGACAGACATGCAAACGATTACATGTTATGGGACACATACCACAATAGACGTATGTAGAAGGTAACGAAGTCCTGATGAGGAAGGGAGAGTAATTCCATCAGGGGAACTCAAGGAGAGCTGTCACAGCAGAGTGATGCCAAGGCAAGGGTGACAGGAACAGAAGGGCGTTCCAGGCAGAGATGGACACGTGCAAAGGCCCAAAGGCATATCAACGAGGGACTGTGTTAGGGAAATCAAATCACTCACTGTTGAGTGGACCATGAGTGTGGTGGGAAGGAAAAGCCAGGTCATAGAGGTTCTCATATGACGCCAGAAGTGGCTTAGGTCTTGTTCTGAAGGAGGTGAGGGGTGTCATGTAAATATTTTAAGCCAGAATTGTGTTTTAAAAAGGGCACATGGTGGCATGGAAGACTGATTCAAAGGGACAAAACGTAGGCAAGGAGACCAGTGAGGAGGCTGTCGTGATAAAGAGCACAGGCTGGACATGTGAAGGAGGAGTAGACATGATGGATACTTAAAGGCCGTGTTAGCAGGATGGAACGGATTGCATGTAAGGGGTGAGGGAGGAAAGGTCTAGAATGATGTAAACACAGGGATGTAGATGGTGTGGGGTTATTGATTGAGATTTCAGGAAAGTAATCAGCTTGTAGGACTGTGCAGAGGAGAGATGAGTTCAGTTTTGGAAAAGCTGGATGCGAGAGGAGGACAGGGCAAGGGATTCAGAAGCATAAATATTTGAAACCAGTTGAGTAGGTGAGAGTACTCAGCACTGTGTGGAGTGAAGAAAGGAGGGATGGAGATGTTAACATATACTAAAGGAAGTGGGAGGAAAGAAGACATATTTGTAATTGGGGGAGGAAAATTTCCCCCAGGTTGAGAATCTCTGGATTAGAGAAATGAGGTGGGGTTTTTGCTGTGACAGAGTCATGAATTAAAAACCACAGTAGGAACATTTCAGAATAGCTGTAGGTAATGAAAGGAGGGAGTGCTTGAGAACGGTGTCCCACGGTGCGGAGGTCTAGGAGGAACGAAGACTTGAAAGAGGCCAGGGTCTGACGATTAGATTTGAAAGAAATATTAATGTCTGTTACGCTTTTTATAGTAGCAATGAATGAAAAAAAGAGTCCAAACATCCAACATTAAAAGTAATATCGTGCGAGAAACTTAAATGACATGGAGGAGTGTTTATAACATTAAGTAAAAAGAAAATCAGGAGACAAATCAAAATGTACGTGTGGTGAGGGAGGGACTCTTCACAGGCACAGAAAAAAGCATTCACTGAAATGGTCACTGGCTCATTGGGAGACAGTTGATTTTAATTTTCTTCTTTGTGCTTTTCTGTATCTCCTCAATTTTTATAATGAACATGTATCACTTTGGTAATTAAAACATTACATTAAGAAATTAGGGAATACAAAGGTGACGGTGCAGCCACTAAAATATTTTAAAACAATATTTAATATAGGGAAGTATTCAGAATACAGTTGATAAGGCAAGATAAACTATATTTGGTAGGGTCCATGTTTTAAATTTAAAAATATGTATTTTTATATCTATGAATGGAAAAAATAAGGGAACTAGTAAGTGTTACGAGTAGTTATTCCCAGGGTGTAACACTGTGGGCAGTTTATCTTTGCTTGTATGTTTCCACGTTTCCAAATCTTCCATAATTAGCATGCTGAGTAGTATAGGGTAGTGGTTAGGAACAGGGTCTGTGAAGCGATAAGGCTTCAGCTTGAATCCTGTCTCTGTCCTCTGAGAGCTGTGGGACCTTGGCTGAGTTATTTCACTTCTCTGTGCCCTGGTCTCCCCACTGTGAAACGTGGCAGTGATGATAACTCCCTCACAGGTTTGTTGTGAGGATTGACCCTTCGTATAGGTAAAGTTCTTAGGACAGTGCCTGACGCTTAGGAAGCAACGACGCATGTTAGCTGTACTTATTATTACTACTATTACTTTTATCATCAGAAAAACAAACTTTTAAGAATTAAGGATTCAGAAGTCGTTGGTAGCCTAATAACGAGCAGTTTCAGGGGCTGGTTGGATAGAAGCTGAATTTCAGTCGGTTGAAAGGAGAAAAGAAAGTAACACAGCAAAATACAGACTGCACCATAGTAGCTTATATGGGAGCACTTTGGTCTTGCGTTTGCACCCATGTAGTTTTATTTGATTTGACATAATCTTGACTCTGATGTACGCTTTAATTTTTAAAACTAAGAGAGGCAGACAGAACAAGTTTATTGGTGTGATTGACGAAATCTGTAAAGTTGATCAGATTCTCTAGAGCCTAACGTCCCACCTTTGCTATGTTTGTTAACTTTCATAAAGGGGCACTGGCTTTATAAAGGTAGCAATCAGAAATATAATAAAATATTATAATTCAGCATCAATTCATTGATCCTAATAATAGCTACATTTCTTTTTCTTTTCGGTAATTTTATTCTTTTTTTTTAATTTTTATTTTTGGCTGCGTTGGGTCTTCGTTGCTGCGCACGGGCTTTCTCTAGTTGTGGCGAGTGGCAGGCTCCTCTTCGTTGCGGTGCGCGGGCTTCTCATTGCGGTGGCTTCTCTTGTTGCGGAGCATGGGCTCTAGAGCGCAGCCTCAGTAGTTGTGGCGCGCGGGCTTAGTTGCTCCGCAGCATGTGGGATCTTCCCGGACCAGGGATCGAACCCGTGTCCCCTGCATTGGCAGGCAGATTCTCAACCACCGGGGAAATCCAATAGCTACATTTCTTTTTCTTACTATGTGAAAACCTAACATCGGAACACTCTGCTCTTGTTCTATGTCATAGAATAAAAATTTTGGCTAAGATGAAACCTTACCAATGTAGTTTTACAGCATGTGCATTACTTTCTTTCATTTGCCTCATCCACAGAAGGAACTCAAAAAGTGGGATCAGTTTGAAGATGCTTTGGAGGAGAGGAGGCATGTCAGTGACCTGAAATTTGCCATGAAATGCTACACACCTCTTGTCTACAAGGGAATTACTCCTTGCAAGCCAAGTGACATTAAATGTAGTGTTCTCAATTCTGAAGAGATTCATTATGTCATTAAACAGGTAAGTGATTTCCTCTTCAGCCATAGCCAGATTTGTTCATTGTCAGCAAGTTCTCTTCTTGATTCTATGAATTTATTTTGCTATTTTTAATGTATCTTTTTAGATTTTGCTATATTCAGCACATTCATCAAATGTTTATTGTACCCATAATGCATCTTAGCCCCTTTGCTAGACATTCTGCCTAATAGCTAGTTGAGCAGCGTGCTTGACCTCATAAGTGTATAGTCTAATAGGGAATGATGACAGTTGTGCAGGCAATTACAGTGAAATATGATACAAGACATGCTAATGGGAGGCCAGTGTACAGGGGCATTAATTAGTTATAAGAGCAACTAATTTTGTGTAGGGAGTTAGAGAAGTGATTTTATAAATGAGGCCTGAAAGATGTTTGGGGGTTTTCCAAGTGAAGTGGGTGAAGAAGAGTGTTCCTAGCAGGGCAAATAACTTTTTCCCTGTGGTTTTGAAACCTCGTGGCACATTAAAATTATTCGGGGAGGGGCTTCCCTGGTGGCACAGTGGTTAAGAATCCGCCTGCCAATGCAGGGGACACGGGTTTGAGCCCTGGTCTGGGAAGATCCCACATGCCGCAGAACAGCTGGGCCCGTGCACTACAGCTAGTGAGCCTGCGAGCCACAACTACTGAAGCCCGCGCACCTAGAGCCCGTGCTCCACAACAAGAGAAGCCACCGCGATGAGACGCCCGTGCACCGCAGCAAAGAGTAGCCCCCACTCGCCACAACTAGAGAAAGCCCGCACACAGCAATGAAGACCCAACAAAGCCAAAAATAAAAAAATAAATAAATTTTTTTAAAAATAGAACGTTTAAAAAAAAAATTATTCTGGGAGCTTTTAAAAATCCCTGTGCTTACGTCTCACCCTCATACCAATTAAATCATAATGTCAGGAGTGAGAAACCAGGCATCCGAAGTTTTTTAAAAGCCCAGCCAATTCCAAAGTGTGGTGAGGTATGGGAACCACCAGCTTATTTTAAGGCAAAGAGCACATGTGTGTTCGTGGTATTGAGAGGTGTTCAGTGGAACCAAGACTGAAGAGAGCAGAGGAGGGTGATGACAGGAACTGGGCTGGAGAGGAGAGCAGGCCACGTCGCGAAGGGCTTTGTGAACCGTCTGAAGGAATTGGATTTATCCTACACACAGTGCAAAGCCATGGAAGGGGTTCAGGTTGCAGTGTGGCGTGATCAGTTTATGTTTTAGAAACACCGTTGTGCTGAAGGAGACGGGAAGGCTGTGTGTGGTGCTCCTGCAGCAGTCCCTTTGTAGGATCGTAGCTGCCTGGACTGGTAAGTGGTTATAGAAACAGAGAAATGGTCAGGTTTAAGAAATGACCAGTTGGGTGAATGAAGTGAAGGAAAGGAAGAATCAAGGCTGATAGAGCCATTCACTGAGATAGGGACTTAGAAGAGGGCTTAGGAGAGAAGCTGTGCTCTATTTTGCACACGTCATTTGAGGACATCCAGATAGAGGTCCTTGGCAGGCATGATCGGAGCTCCCCGACGGCGGGCTCTTCTATCATATCGTGCTCCTGTGCCTTGAGGTTCACAGAGAGATCCTGCTTCTTTGACTTTTCACTGGAGGTTAGTCCGGTTTGTGGCCTTGGGAAGATTCTTCATTTTGCAGCGGCACTGGGGTTGGGGGCTGCGTCACACGGCTTGCGGGATATTAGTTCCCTGACCAGGGATGGCACCCAGGCCCAGACATGACAGCGTGGTGTCCTAGCCCCTGGACAGGGATGAAACCCGGGCCCAGACACTAACAGCGCGGTGTCCTAGCCACTGGACCAGGGATGGAACCCGGGCCCAGACACTGACAGCGCGGTGTCCTAGCCACTGGACCAGGGATGGAACCCGGGCCCCGGACAGTGACAGCACGGTATCCTAGCTACTGGACCAGGGATGGAACCCGGGCCCAGACACTGACAGCGTGGTGTCCTAGCCACTGGACCAGGGATGGAACCCGGGCCCAGACACTGACAGCACGGTGTCCTAGCCACTGGACAGGGATGGAACCCGGACCCAGACATTGACAGCACGGAGGGAGCCCTAGCCACTGGACCAGGGATGGAACCCGGGCCCAGACACTGACAGCGCAGTGTCCTAGCCACTGGACAGGGATGGAACCCGGGCCCAGACACTGACAGCGCAGTGTCCTAGCCACTGAACCAGGGATGGAAGCCGGGCCCAGACACTGACAGTGCAGTGTCCTAGCCACTGGACAGGGATGGAACCCGGGCCCAGACACTGACAGCGCAGTGTCCTAGCCGCTGGACAGGGATGGAACCCGGGCCCAGACACTGACAGCGCGGTGTCCTAGCCACTGGACCAGGGACGGAACCTGGGCCCAGACACTGACAGTGCGGAGCCCTAGCCACTGGACCGCCGGGGAGCTCCCAGGAAAATTATTTGTTATCTTTATTATTTGCTGTCTCTTTTATTCTGATTCGGACATATGACCTATGCTCTTAATCGTATTGTTGTGATCTGTCTTGGGGAATCTATTAATCTTGTCTGACTGAACTTATTTCATAAGTGAAGTCAAATTCTCTCTCTCTCTTTTTTAAATTGCTGTATTTCTGGTGCCTAGCACATAGTACACATTCAATAAATATTTCTTGAATTAATGAATGGAAAAAAATACTTTGGTCCTATCCCCAGAGATTCTGGTGTAATTGGTCTAGGTTAGGACCCAGGCATTTCTCTTTTCTTCTTCTTCTTCTTTTTTTTTAAGTTTCCCCATGTAATTCTAATGCACAGCCAGGTTAAGTGCGACTGATTTAAGCCTGTGTTTTTCAGACTTGAACGTACTGCTGAGAAAAATCATACAATCGAGGTAGATTGGAATTATTATAAATTCTTGATTACGCAGCACACTTGGGCCCTCTTTGTTACCCAGTCATTGATTGTTTCCCTAGGAAACTCTCTCCCTTTCTCCAAAGTGGCAGTTTCAGTTGCCCCATTCTCCTTGAACCTCCAACCCTACCTTCTCCACTTACTCTGGACAGATGACTTTTCTTCCTACTTCACAAAGAAAATTTAAGCCATTATATAAGTGAGAGCTGTTTCAGCTCTCTGAGATCAGGCCCCTAATTTACCTGCATCTAACACCCGTGATTTTCTTCTTCCCTCCTACTAGAATGGAACAGGGATCCCTTCTGTTCGAGTTTAATCCCTACCCTACTCCTTTGCTCCGAATTCCACCTCCCCCCTCCTCCTCGGGAACTTTGCTTGTCGTCTGTCCCCTCAGTTGTCTCAACTTCTTCCTGTTATCAGCTCTTTACCCTCAGCATTTAACATGCTCACTTCTCTTCCAACTTAATTAGACTTCCTTTGACCACATTCCTTCTCTACTTCCTACGCATCTCTTCCTTTCCCACTTCTGCTCTGCTCTTTGAAGAAGTTGGCTGTGTTTTCTATGCTTGTTGCCCTACTTTCTCACCCTTCATGTACCGCTCAGCTCACTGGAATCTGATTTCCAACCCTCTGTAGGAGCTCTTCGCAAGATGGTGAATGACCTCCTTCTTCCTCGTGGCAAAAATCAACCTCATTCAAATCCTGGATAGCTTTTGGTACACACGCTCTCCTTTCCAGGACACCACACTCTCCCACTTACCCACCACATCTTTTTGATTATTTCCCAGTTGTCTTTATGGCCTTCTCTTCCTTTGCCTGTCTCTTTAAATGCTGCAGTTCCTCAAGATTTTGTTCTAGCCCCTTCTTATCTACCCACTCACTGGGAGTTTTATTTATTGCCAGAATTTTAAGTACCCTCCTTATGCTAATATCTCCATATTATAATATTACTATATAAAAATAATATATTATCATAAGTAATATAGATAATTAGTATCTATTGCTTCAGCCCAGATCTCTTTTGAGTTTCACACATATATTTTTACAGTTTATTGGGTATCCACTTGGAAATTCCAGAAGCACTCCGAAAGCATTCAAGATGTCTACCTCAAAGTCTTGGATCCACCGCACCCCTGTACTGTGTGTATTCCCCCCTCCCACCCAGATTGTCCTGTCTCTAAGAATGCCCCCCCCACATATGCTAGTTGCTCAAACCAAAAATCTGGATGCCGTCTTCAGCTTCTTACTTTCCTCTCACACGCTCCCAGGCACTAAGAGCTGCTGATGTGCTCTGCTGAAAATGATGTACCCTCCTAAAAATAGCGCTGGTCTACCTCCGTCCATCCCTGCTGCCACTTCTCCAGCTGAGGCTGCCTTTATTTGCAGAGTGCAGTAGCAGCCATTGAAGGGGCTTTAGCCAAGGAAGGATGTGATGACTTCTGCGTTTAAGAGACTGCTCAGGCTTGTGACATGGACAAGAGACTGAAGAGGGACATCACTGGGGACAAGGAGTTGTAAGACCACTGCTTCTCTCAGGTTTCCAGGGAGAGGGGTCTGTAGGGACAGCACATCAGTCGGGCAAATGAGAAGCCCAGGTGCACAGAATAAGAGGCCAGGCCATTCTCTTCTCTGCTTTCCTCCAGTGCCTTCTGAACAAGCCGGCCTTTTCACCTGTGTTCTTCACCTATCCAAGTCCTTCCTGTCCCCAGGGGTCTTGGCTTTCCCACTCCCCAGCCTTCTCAACCGGCTCAAACTGGCATGAGCATTTTCTGTCTCGAGGAAGGTCCTCTCCTGGCAATGTATTCTTTCTTTTTAATGCTCCAGTTCTCTCTTTCCCTTCTGATCCTGATTCCTCAGATGTGTAGGCTGTGCGACTTCCCTGGTGGTGCAGTGGTGAAGAATCTGCCTGCCAATGCAGGGGACACAGGTTTGATCCCTGCTCAGAGAAGATCCCACATGCCGCAGAGCAACTAAGCCTGTGCGCCACAACTACTGAGCCTGCACTGTGGACCCCGTGAGCCACAACTACTGAGCCTGCGTGCCTAGAGCCCATGCTCCGCAACAAGAGAAGCCACCGCAATGAGAAGCCCGTGCACCGCAAGAAAGAGCAGCCCCCGCTCGCCGCAACTAGAGAAAGCCCGCGCGCAGCAACGAAGACACAACGCAACCAAAAATCAATCAGTCAAATACATAAATTTTAAAAAAAAACAGTTGCAACAATGTACTGAAAGTAACTACTAAGTGTATGCTCTCAGACACTAGATCTTGAGCAACAACTTATTTTAGAGAATTTGGATGTAAGCTTAAACTATATCAATTTAAATTAAGAAAAGAACATACCATTTTGAGTTATATAATAACATTGGTCCATTTGGAACTGGTCCTACTGATTTGAGCAAAAAGAATTTTGACTTTTTTTTTTTCCAGAAATTTATCCCTGCTTTCCCTTTTCTTGTAGCTTTCCAGGGAATCCCTTCAATCTGCCGAGGTCCTGCGAGAGGAAGCCTGTGGCATCCTGGATGAAATGAACCACAAACTGCGTCTGGGAGCCATTCGGTTCTGTGCCTTTGCCCTGAGCAAAATATTTAAACAAATTTTCTCGAAAGTGTGTGTAAATGAAGAAGGTATTCAGAAAGTGAGTATTGCTTGTAGAAAAGCAATCTCTTCTTCAATCCCTCACAATTCATTCAGCTCAAAGGCATCCCGCTTTGCACTCGATGAGCAGGCCCTGGTTAGCAGGTGGCCTCCAGCCTGAGCAGAAGAGACTCCGCCTCTCCGCGGGGTGTTTTTTCCTTTTACCTTCAGATCTGCAGGCTTCAGACAAACTAACGTAGTCACTTAGTTACAGACTTTACAGACTAACCTAATGTCAGATGTTCATAGAGTTACAGAAGTCGTACAAAGAAGTTCCACATATTCTTCACCAAGATTCCCCTACAACATGTTCTCTTTCCTTTCCTCACACACCTTTCTGGTGTGTTTTCCCTATAAACAAGGACATTCTCTTATGGTGTAATTATCAAAATAAGCAAATTAACATTGACACAGTGCTGGTAATACAGATCTTATTCATGTTTCACCAGCCGTCCCAGCTGTGTCCTGTATAGGCCAAAGAAAGTCCTGCATCGTGTGTTACAGTCAGCTCCCATATCTCTTTAGACTCTTTTAGTCTAGAACAATTACTTAGGCTTTGTTTGTGTTTCGTGATATTACTTTTGAAGAAATCAGGCCAGTTATATTCTAGTGTCCCTTGATTTGGGTTTGAGATGCTTTTTCGATTAGGCTCAGGGCGTGTCCTTCTCAGTGTATCAGCCCAGAAGCACGCGGCCTCCGTTTGCCTGTTCCTGGTGATGGTCACGTTCGTCACTTGGCTACCGTGCTCTTCGCCAGGCTCTTGGCCCCTGTAGAGTTACTCTTTGTGCCCCTGTAATTAATAAGTATCTTGGGACAAGAGACTTGAAGGATGCTTCAGTACGCTGTTTTTCATCATACTTTCCTCCACGCGTTTTTACAGCCACTGATGTTTTTTGCTTGAATCAGTTATTACTCTTATGATTGCCAAGTGGTGATTTTTCTAATTCTGTCACTCCTGGCATTTAATTGTTTACTTTTTTCTGAAAGTAAGAGCTTTCCCTATGAAGATTATTTTTATTCATTTGTTTTTAATACCTTTCTTCTCTTACTAGGAAGCTCTTGCCTTCACCGGCCTTCCTCCTCATACCTTTTAATGCTTTGTTTTTATTCAGTCATTTATTTTGCTTCCACGTATTTCTTCCTGCTGTGACTGATTTCTAGATTGCTGACTTACGTCTGCACCTCTGTCGGAGAACGTTTGATACGGTGTTGGGAACGGGGGATGTTGCTGGCTATGTCTTGTTTGTCGGTAGGTTATGTATTTCGATTTCAGAAGAACAGACACACGTTGACACAGTGGGTATTTTTGAGACTGACAGCCCGAGGAATGGATCGGGAAGCTCGGATGCATCCCTCCCTGCTACAAGGCGCCCACTCTCCCTGACAGTGAACCCAGTGCATAAATAGAGAAATACCATTCCTTTCCTTGGTCCTAACAATTTGTAATTTTTTTTAATCTCCCTGAGAGAAGTTTTGTTTTCTCTTCCTACGAACTAACAGTCAGTCTAGCGCGGTGGCTGACAGATCCAGTCGTAGCTCCACCGTGTATTAGAGGCATGACATGTCGCAAATGAGGAAGCTGAGGCTTAGGCCTTGTGTACAAATACGTGGTATTAAACTGCATGTACGATGCTTAATATGCTTCTCAACTAATAGCTGCTAGTGATCGTCACCATTATGATGATCTGTAAAATTTATGTTTGCTGTCCTTGCGTTATGGGAGATTATTTAACTAGAACTCTGAAATTAGTTTTGTGCACGTGGTCGGGAGACAGAAAAGCATTACTCGTATTCCCTCTGTGCATACGCACAGTCTTCCGTTTTCTGATTTAAGATAGCGATTTTAATAATATGAAAGCTGAAATTATTCAAAGTGTAACATTTGTTTTAAAGCTACAGCGAGCCATCCAGGAGCATCCTGTTGTTCTGTTGCCCAGTCACCGAAGTTACATTGACTTTCTGATGCTGTCTTTTCTTTTATACAACTACGACTTACCTGTGCCGGTCATAGCAGCAGGAATGGGTATGCATTGGTTTTTTCCCTTTTTTTAACTATAAAAATTAAGGCATTCACGGGAATGATTTTAACAGTGCCGAGGTTATTTGAAGAAAATGATGAGAATAGCTTCTCGCTTCTTTCATTCATTCATTTATTTATTTATTTATTTATTTATTTTTGGCTGTGTTGGGTCTTGGTTGCTGCGTGCAGGCTCTCTCTAGTTGGGGTGAGTGGGGGCTGCTCTTTGTTGCGGTGCGCAGGCTTCTCATGGCAGTGGCTTCTCTTGTTGCAGGGAACAGGCTCTAGGCACGCAAGCTTCAGTAGTTGTGGCACGCGGGCTCAGTAGTTGTGGCGCACGGGCTTAGCTGCTCCGCGGCACGTGGGATCTTCCCAGACCAGGGCTCCAACCCGTGTCCCCTGCATTGGCAGGTGGATTCCCAACCACTGTGCCACCAGGGAAGTCCCTCTCCCTTCTTTCTACAAGTCCCAGTGTTCAATAGGTTGGATTCTGTCCTCTGCACTGTGCTTTACTGTGCCTACCCAGACATCAGCAAGCATATATGCACATAGGGTTTTTGGTTCAGGTTGAAAAATGAGATTATACGACCTGGATGTATTACCTGCTGTTGTTATTTTTATTTGGTAATATATCAGTGGCTATCTCTGTATGTCAATAAATAGATCTAAATTCTTTTAACATGTTTTTCAATTGTGGTAAAATGCACAAAACATAAAATTCACCATCTTCAGCAGTTTCAAGTGCACATTCAGTAGCATTAAGTTCACACTGTTGTACTGTCATCCATCCACAGAAGGCTTTTCACCGTGCAAAACTGAAATTCTGTCCCCATTAAACACTTAACTCCTCATTCTGTTCTCCCTCCAGCCCCTGGCACCCAGCACTCTCCTTTCTATTTCTGTGAACCTGACGGCTCCAGATACCTCCTGTAAATGGAGTCAAACAGGATTTGTCCTTCTGTTGCTGGCTTATTTCACTCAGCGTGATGTCCTCAGCCTCCATCCATATTGTAGTGTCTGTCGGAATTTTCCCTTTTTCAAGGCTGAATAATATTCCACTGTATGTATATACCATATTTTGTTGATGCATTGATCCATCCCTGGACACTTGGGTTGCTTCCACTTTTTGGCTCTTGTGATTAGTGCTGCAGTGAGCATAGGTGAACAAATACCTGTTTGAGTCTCTGCTTTCAATTCTTCCAGGTATACACCCAGAAGTAGAATTGCTGGGTTAGATGGTAATTTTATTTTTAACTTTTTGAGGAACTGCCGTACTGTTTTCCACATGCAGTCACTGCACCATGTTACACTCCCACCAGCAGGGCACAAGGGTTCAGTTTCTCCACATCCTCTCCAACACTTGTTATTTTCTGTTTTTTAGGTTTTTTGTTTTTCTGTTTTTAATAATAGCCATCCTAATGGGTGTGAAGTGGCAGCTCATCGTGCGCTTGATTTGCATTTCCCTGGTGATTAGTGACGTTGAGCATCTTTTCATGTGCTTGTTGGCCAATTCTATATCTCCTTTAGAGGAGTATTCAAGTCCTCTTGGTTATTTGTTTTCTTTGTTGTTGAATTGAAGGAGTTCTTTATATGTTCTGGATATTAACCCCTTATCAGATATGTGATTTATAAATATTGTCTCCCATTTCACTCTGTTGATTGTACCATTTGATGAGCAGAAGTTTTTAATTTTGGTATACAGTCGGCCCTCTGTATCCACGGGTTCCGCATCCATGGATTCAACCAGCCATTGATCAAAAATATTCAGGAAAAAAAAACTCCAGAAAGTTCCAAAAAGCAATACTTGAATTTGCCATTCACAGGAAACTATTTACATAGCAGTTACATTGTATTTACGATTGTTTACATAGCAATTGTATTAGGAATTATAAGTAATCTGGAGATAATTTAAAGTGTATGAGGATGTGCTAGGTGATGTACAAATACTCTGCCCTTTTATATAAAGGACTTGAACATCCAGGTGTTTTGATATCCATGGAGAGTCCTGGAACTAATGCCTCACAGACTCCCCCCAACCCCAGGGACAGCTGTAGTCCAGTTTATCTGTTGTTTCTTTTATCTTCTGTGCTTTTGGTCATATCCAAGAAATCATTGCCAAATCCAATGTCATGAAGTTTTTCCCCTATATTTTCTTCTAAGAGTTTTATTGTCTTGGGTCTTATATTCAGGTCCTTGATCCATTTTGAGTTAATCTTTGTAGGTGGTGTGATTTTTTTTGGTAAGGTTCCACCTTCACGTCTAACATTGTTACTGCTATATAATATTCAGGAGTGTATATGTATCATAATGTGGTAGTTTTGCTGTTACAAACAAGCTTTCAATATGTTTTCATATTAGTGCTTTTATTTCTGTAGGATTGATTCCAAAAAAGTAGGATTGCTAAGGCGAATAAATGGTCTATCATCTCCTTTCTGAGCTAGCCAGGAAAGCTGGGGTCCAAGCCCACACCTTTGCTAATGGACACAGTAAGCAGTAAAGTAGAAACTGCCAGGACCTTAAGCACTTAGAAAGCGTTTCCATCTATACAGACACGTGAGGACGTTATTGGAAAATTAGGGGAAAATGAAAAGAACTGTTCTAAAACAGGTGGTAGAACTCTTTCTCTCATTCTGGACTTGCTTTTCTTTTCTAATCTGTGCCACTGAAAGAAGCGTGGTATTTTCACCTGATGGTTAAAAAGGAAAGGTGAGAGCTGGTTTGGCCTGACTGTGCAGAGCAGGGAGGATGTATGTTGATCTGTCACTGAGGTCAGCGGCACTGCTGACTAAGGCAGTTGGCATGGTGGCATAGTTGAGGCTGTCCCATTGCCTGCTGCTGCCCCACCTCTAGCTGGTCTGGTTGTAAATGCAGAGGTGCGTGGGGAGTGGGGTGCACAAGGTAACCTCCCAGCCAGCACCTGCCGACAGAGTCCCTTCTTTTCTTAATTCCATTAGATGCTTCTTCTTAAGATTAGGGGTGTCTTACATACATGAAATCTATCTTAATAGAATCTGAGCTGAGATATTCATAGAAAGCTTCAAGGTCTGCAAATCAACATTAACCATTGTTTCTTTCGTAGACTTCCTAGGAATGAAGATGGTTGGTGAGCTGCTGCGAATGTCGGGGGCGTTCTTCATGCGGCGGACCTTCGGTGGCGATCAGCTCTACTGGGCGGTGTTCTCTGAATATGTGAAAACTATGTTACGGGTAATGCAAATAATAACCGACTACTTGCAAGCTGTGTTTTCTTTTCACTGAAGTTTGCTCTAAGATCTTACTTAAATTTGTGACTTTTTCTTCGTTTTTGTTTTTTCTTTTGTTGCAATAGAGACTTTTTTAATATAAATTTATTTAGTTAGTTATTTTTGGCTGCGTTGGGTTTTCGTTGCTGCGCATGGGCCTTCTTTTTAGTTGCAGCGAGCGGGGGCTGCTCTTCGTTGCGGTGCGCGGGCTTCTCGTTGCAGTGGCTTCTCTCATCACAGAGCACGGGCTGTAGGCGTGCGGGCTTCAGTAGTTGTGGCTCACGGGCTGTAGAGCGCAGGCTCAGTAGTTACAGCACACGGGCTTAGTTGCTGCGCGGCATGTGGGATCTCCCCGGACCAGGGCTCGAACCTGTGTCCCTTGCATTGGCAGGCGGATTCTTATCCGCTGCGCCACCAGGGAGGCCCTAAATTCGTAACTTCTGAATGGACTGCTTAGCTGGTTTTTCCCCCTCGAGGAATGTGCATAACCTCCGCAATCTGTTTCCTCTGTGTGACTCTCTTGTCTAAGTTTCACTGTGAGCAGTGTTTGCTCGGAGGGCTGGGGAGGGAACTCAGGAAAAGGAATCAAAAGAAGCATTTATCACTTTGAGAGTAGGCAATGGGTTTTGTGTTTGTTTTGTTGGTTTGTGTTTTTTCTTTACAGAATGGTTATGCTCCTGTTGAATTTTTCCTCGAAGGGACAAGAAGCCGCTCCGCCAAGACACTGACTCCAAAATTTGGTAGGTTCCTTACAGACTGAGGGAAAAACACAAGCCCAGAGGCTCCAGGCGTGGTGTCATCGTAACTGCTGAATAGAACTTGACACTTTGTTTGCAAGATGTTCTTTACTTCATAAGTGTAACTGTTTCTTTAAGTTCAACTGTTTATATTTATGGGCTTGGTATATAATGTATACTCTTAGTATCTTCCTGCGGCCTTGTTTACTTTCCTTTTCAATATGTTTGAACATCATTTCTCCGTCCGTTTACAGGTCTTCTGAATATTGTGATGGAACCGTTTTTTAAAAGAGAAGTTTTTGATACCTACCTTGTTCCAATCAGCATCAGTTACGATAGGATATTGGAAGAAACTCTGTATGCTTATGAGCTCCTAGGGGTTCCTAAGCCGAAAGAATCTACAACTGTACGTAAAGGATAGCCAAGCTTGATCGTACTGGAATTTAAAGAAATTAAATTTCTTTAAATTTATATTTATTTATGATGTACTTTATACACCAACTGATTTCTGAATGTATTCCTGTTTTCTTTTCCCCTGTTGTGATACTCTCAGGGATTGTTGAAAGCCAGGAGGATTCTCTCTGAAAAGTTTGGAAACATTCATGTGTACTTCGGAGACCCTGTGTCACTTCGATCTCTGGCAGCTGGGAGGATGGGTCGGAGCCCATATAACTTGGTTCCAAGGTGCAAGGCCTGTGTTTTCATAACTGACATAGAAACAAGGATGAATATCTGAAAGTGTAAACTGTGATTCTTGAGTTGACCACTTCTAGCACTGAAACTTGATTATCTGAGATCACACCCCGGAGAAGCAGAAAGCTTCAATTAATATGTTCGCTGGACACTTAACTGCAGGATATATACATTAAACATGCAAAGCCAGACAGTGCTCAAACAAACAAAACAAAACACAAAACCCATTGCCTGCTCTCAAAGTAATAGATGCTTCTTTTGATTCCTTCTCCCCAGGCTCCCTCCCTAGTACCCTACTGACTTAAGAGTGTGAAGAGATAAGCCGTTGTTAACAAGTGCATGTGTGGGAATTGCTGAGCACTATTGGTAGGCCAGCCAAAGTATCTACTAAGTATTGTTTTTGATCCTAGAAAGGATTGTTTAATAACGAATGGGAGTGAGTGCCTGTTCTCAAGAAGGTTATAGTTTTGTGGCAGGGAAATGTGTTAGCTTCTTCCAGCGTGCAGCGTGCAGGTACACACACACATGTGGGTTTTCTCAATGTAGAGAAACACACCCGCAGGAGTAAAGGAGACCAATCGCCTGCCCAGCCGGGCTTCCGTGACCGCAGCATCATTCATGATTCATCTGTAGCGCCAGTGGTCCCACGGCAGCTGGCAGCCTCGCTCGCAGCCTCATCAGCTGTCAGAGGCAGATGTTAGCTTTCGGCAGCCACGAGCTTTCACTTGGTCCGTCTCAAGTTGGCCAGTTGTATCCATTACCAGGGAGTCCTCACTGGCTACAGCTTTCACGCTAAGCCACCTTATGTGCCTGCTGTTAGGTCCTATGCATATATCCTTGCTCCAGCCAGCTCTGGGTAGGTTCTGGATATCATCTGACTCAACGCTGGGTGATTCACGCATGAGGACTCTGTCAGGCAAGGACCGAGACGGTGCCTAGCAGGTGCCCTGAAGCTTCTCAGAAGGGCGGTGTAGCAGTCAGGCCAGCGGTACAGCCTGTCGGTACAGGCATGAGCAGTTGCCAGGCATATCATGTCGTCACCTGTTAGGCGTGTTCTGCAAGAGCCGTGTTCAAAGCCCTGTGGGTTCTCAGGAGACAGAGCAGTTCAGTCCGCGGGAGGAGGCATCGGTTCTCACAGAAGAAGTGATGTGGCCCACTGACAAAGCAGCAGCAAGTGTTTTTTGTCTGTTTGCTTCGGCCTGGAACCAGGGGTCATAAAACCAACCCTCCTGCCTTGAGTACTTTTAATCACCTCTCAAGAGCATAGCCCAGAGACGAATGGAGATCCCACTCTAGTAAAGTGAAAGTATATTTTTGCAGCGTGACCTGAGAGAGTTCAGCTGGCAGAGAGTATGAAAAACCTTCTAAAGGGTCTGTCTTCTCCCATTCCCTTCTCCACTCACATTGTCTAAGTAGCAGAACTGTAATGGGTTGTTCTGTATTCTTCCTTTTAGATATATTCCTCAGAAACAGTCGGAGGACATGCATGCCTTTGTCACTGAAGTTGCCTACAAAATGCAACTCCTGCAAATTCAAAACCTGGTTCTGAGCCCGTGGCCACTAATAGTTGCTGTTCTGCTTCAGAACCGGCCATCCATGGACTTTGATGCCCTATTGGAAAAGACTTTATGGCTGAAAGGCTTAGCCCAGGCCTTCGGGGGCTTTCTCACTTGGCCTGGTATGTATGTGGGACATATGTGGTGATAATGCTTGCTTTTTTTATTTCTTAATTTGGAAAAGTTGTAGCCTAGACGTGAAAAAAAAACCCATATAGGACTTTAAGCAAAGCATTGCTCAGAGGAAGCAAGCCTAATCTGTTTTTATCGCTCTAGGACATTGAACGTAGCGTATCAATTATTTGAGAAGAATTGTTTACATGTCATTTCTCCCTGGGAGGCTCTGAGTAGACAGAGGACCAGAACACCCTCCCTTGCTTCCTAGCAGAGTGGAGAATAAATAATGACTCTCTGTGCTCCACATATTCTTTCCTCTACACCCACCTCTTTCTTTTTCTTCTTTTAAATTTTTTTTTAAATTTTTATTTATTTATTTTATTTATTTTTGGCTGCGTTGGGTCTTCGTTGCTGCACGCGGGCTTTCTCTAGTTGCGGCGAGCGGAGGCTACCCTTCGTTGTGTGTGGGCTTCTCATTCTGGTGGCTTCTCTTGTTGTGGAGCACGGGCTCTAAACTCGTGGGGTTTAGAGTGCAGGCTCAGTAGTTGTGGTGCACGGGCTTAGTCACTCCGCGGCATGTGGGATCTTCCCGGACCAGGGCTCAAACCTGTGTCCCCTGCATTGGCAGGGGGATTCTCAACCACTGTGCCACCAGGGAAGCCCCTACACCCATCTCTTTCTACCACATTATATTTGCAACCCATTTGCCTCACTGGATTGTAAGGATTAAAGGGCTGGTCTTGGAGAACTGTATACAATTCTCTGATAATAACAACTTTGTAGAAACCTCATTGGAGTTATGAAGACTATGCCGGGAGTTTGGGATGTATATGACAATAGTTAGCTTAAGTTGTTTTCAGTCTCTGATTTAAAATTGTAGAGACTACAATTGGAAATGCAGTCTTTTTAAGACCGGATAATTATTTATAGTCAAGTATTTACTGTCCACTCATTAAACCCATACTGAGCACCTAGTGGGTGCTGGGAACTCCCAGGGGTACAAAGATGAACTAGATGCAACCCTTGTTCTGGAGGTTCTGCTGGTGTGTGGAAGACAGGGTGGGTAGTAATGTGTAAACTAGTAGAGAGGGCTCAGTGACATGAAGACAAAGAGCTACAGACAGATTGCTGGGGCTTACTGAGACTGCTGCGTAGGAAAGGGCCCACGCGCAGGGAAGATTTCATAGAAGCTACTTGAGCCCATCTTGGTGGGACGGTAGGCGCTCTTCAGGAAGACAGATGGAGAGGAGCGTTGTTAATGTAAGGATCAGGAAACACGCGATGGCGGGTGTGACAGCCCCGGGCATCCCTTGAGCTGCTGGCGGTTGGTAACATTAGAACATTGGCTCTGGGAAGGGAGTGATGGAGGCGGAGATGTGGACAGAGGCTGGATCATAGAGGCCTGCTGCCTGGGGATCTAGACTGGAGTCTGTAGGTCACAGGACGCAGACGTGGGTTTTAGGCAGCGAAGTGTGAGGGATTGGCCTTTAGCAAGCAGCCCGGTGTCAGGTTTTTTGTTTTTTTTATAGGGTGGTATGTTTTTGTTCTTTTATTTTGGCTGCACTGAGTCTTAGTTGCGGCATGCAGGGTCTTAGTTGCAGCTCCTGTGCTCGGTAGTTGTGGTGCACGGGCTTAGTTGCCCCGTGGCATGCGGGATCTGGTTCCCCGACCGGGAATCGGACCCAGGGCCCCTGCATTGGGAGCATGGAGTTTTACCCACTGGACCCCCAGGGAAGCCCCCGATGTCAGTTTTAAAGATGGACCACAGTGGGGAGAAACTGGAGGCAGGGAGACAATTGAGCAGGTTGCCGTGCGTAGATAAGAACTCAGGAAGCCGAGCCAGGCAGCGGCAGAGGGCGGTGTGGCTGAGAGAGGCTGGGAGGAATTGCCAACAGGAGTGCCGGCCAGTTGAGTGTTGGTCACCGGGAGGGAAGTAAAGATGAGTCCGAATCCCAGTATTGTTAACGGTCTGATGGGAAGCAAAGGACATGTGGACCGCAATACAAGGCAGAAAGTCGTGAAAGACGCATGTTCGGCCCAGAAACGTGTGAAAGCAGAGGCACCTGTCTTTCTAAGGTGTTGGTTTTTCAAGAGGGGATAAATATGTGGCCAGTTCACAGCGAAAAGTACCTGTGCAGCTGCCGCGACAACTCCAGTTGTTACAAAGTGAGAGCTGCTTGGTATCCAAGTACCAGAAGTCATGTAGTTATCAAACACTATTCCTAATCTAGAACGTGGTATGTATATTCGGTTCCTTTTTGCTTTTTTACCCAGATTATCCCATATATTCTTAAGCATTCTGTCTCGGCCTTTTTATGATATACATATCATTATATGTACCTGTCACATAAATCATCTTGTATTATATGTATGATGTCATGTGCTGCACCCTTACCTCGAGCAAGCTGAGACAGGGCAGATTAGTCCAGAGCGGATGTGACGAGTCCGAAAGGAGAACCGCAACTCCCCCTTGTCCCTTCCGTGACACACGAGCAGCGCCCCTGCCTGGCACACCTGTCAGCCAGCTGAGACAAGGCAGGTTAGCCCAGAGCGGATGTGATGAGTCCGAAAGGAGAACCGCAGCTCCCCCTTGTCCCTTCCGTGACACACGAGCAGCGCCCCTGCCTGGCACACCTGTCAGCCAGCTCTTTGGCTCGGGTGAGCAATAAAGGTATTTCCCTTATCAAGAGTGTTGTTAAATATCACCGTCTCTTTATTAGACTTGTCATTCTAACTCCTTGGCTATCTCTAGGCCAGTGTAGTGTCAGGTGATGACTTACCGGGAACTGTTATGAGCCTGCCTCTTCAGTTATCTTTGATGTAGGAAAACCAGAAAAATCTCCTCAGTGTCCCTCTGTGCTCAGAGAGACCTGAAGCTAGAAGAGTGCCTCTCTGGGCTGCCCTCGGGTTTACCTGCAAAGTTGTAAAGCGATATCCTTGCCGTCTCGGAATTGGTCTAAGCGAGGTGTGTGTATGTGTGTGTGAAGCATGTCTTCCTGTCTTAGTATTCTTAAATTCCCATATATGTGATTTTCTTGTCCTGTACCTTGCAATTACAAAACCTTGGTTCCTGAGGAAGTGTTGGTTTTCAGAGTGGGAAGTGATGTGCATTTCAGAATGGCTGACAGATTGGGGGTAGATAAGAAAGCATGTTACATGTTCTCAGAGAGAGCTGATTTATGAAAGAGTGCTTTTAAAATATCCTTCACATATGGTATCATTAGCCCAATTGCTGGAGCCTAAAACCCGTACCTGGCCCTTGAAAATAAACGTGTCGGGTCAGTAGCGTTGATTCATACTGAGCCTAAGACTCGCAGCAGTAACCTTCCCATTTCTGTGCCATTTGCCTGAATGAATTGTCTGTGTGTGCGTGTAGATAATGAACTTGCTGAAGAAGTGGTCCAGTCCAGCCTTCTTCTGCATTCCAACATCGTCAGCCTCGTCAAAGACCGGGTGACTCTGAAAGTGGACTCTGGAGGCCCAGAAGTGGTCGATGGGCTTGTCTTCCAGCACGTCACTCTGCTCATGTGCTCGGCTTACAGGAACCAGCTGCTCAACGTTTTTGTCCGTCCTTCCTTAGTAGCTGTGGCATTGCAGATGACGCCTGGGTTCAGGAAAGGTAACCTTCGGGAAGGTGGTCTTGAATTTTGGAAGAGACCTGGCCGTTGAGTTCCATATAGAGAGCAACGTTTGAAGCCTTCTGTTATGATGCTCTGCCACATGCCTGCAGCCCACACACCAGCAAGGGATGGGACCTCTTCTCAGAGCTCATTAGGTTTTTTTTCCCCTACATACCTGGCCATAGAATTTGGGAATTGCAAGGGACCTAAGAAATCATCTCATCTCAACCTCTCCTTTTATAAATAAGGAAAGTGAGGCCAGAGATTCCTGATCCCTTAAGGATCTGGGACTAGAGCACAGCTCCCCACTTGCTGGTCTGATGCTCTTTTTCTGACGTCACTTCCCGCATCTGACAGAAGCAGACAGGGCGGGTAAACGGTCCAGCGGTGTGTGAGTGCTCAGCACACGGTAGCATTCTGGCCCCACCGAGGAGTGTAATAATGAGTAGAACTCTTTTTCACAGAAACCTGTAGTCAAGGCCAGGGGTTTTCTCCCCGGGCTGCACCTTCGAATTTCTGGAGGCTGAGTCCCATCCCCAAAGGTTTCTGATGCAACTGGCGGGGGTATGGGCCAGAAATCGATGTTTTTGTTTTTGGCTTTTCAAAGCTCTGTAGATAATTATAAGGAAAAGCCAGAGTAGAGAAACACTGAGCTCAGCCACAGACCTTTAGCCTTGGAAGGAACCTCAGAGGTCCGGCGTTCATGCCCTCATTTTGTGAATGAGGAAACTGGGTCCCAGAGACGTCAGACAGCTTAGTTCAGGACACAGAAAACTCAAAGCTTGTGTCCATATGGATGTATATTTTTCTAATGAGAAAATTCACGTCAGAAAGCTGGTCTGTAGCCGACGGTCAGGGCAGACCTACACGCCCGAGGGATAAGACAGTAGTCTCTATGATTGTGTGCCAGTGTGTCCTAGCGCTAAAGGTACAGTAGAGACATCAGCAGATATGAGTGTGGAAGGGAATGAAGGAAGCCATTCCTTTCCTTCTCTGCTAGGGAACCACGTACAGGGGAAATGAAGTGCCCTGGCTTCTGCGGAATGTGGCCTCTCGCTCGTTACCAGACTGACTGGTTAGAGACCTGGTTGTAATTCAGTCTCAACCATTGAAACTATGCTAGCCTGTAGTTTCTCTGTAGGTAAAATTTGGATTGGTTATAGCTTCCTTTGGGGGCCTTAATTCTTGTCCCTGGTATATGAATAATATGCCTTTAAAATACTGCATTTTGGAGTATCATGGACTTCTTGGTACTCCCTGAATGTTTAAAGAGCAGAGTTGTAATTTTATGTAATGAATTTATTTCCAGAGGATGTCTACAGTTGCTTTCGCTTCCTATGCAATGTTTTTTCAGATGAGTTCATCTTTCTTCCAGGAGATGCGCTAAAGGTAAATCCTTCCTGCCAAAGAGCAGGTGTGTTTGCGGAGTGAGTTCTGGAAACGCTAGGCTTGGTTTCACGGAGGTGTCTTCCCTGCCTTCAAGGCTACGTGCAGCAGAACAAAAGAGAAACATGGACACTCACAGTTCAACAAACTCTGTTTTAATTCTTGGTCAGGTTTAATCAATAATTTAGGGATTATTTGGTGAGAGGAACCAAATCTTTGAACCATTAGCGCAGCCACTGTAAATAAACCAACTCTATTTTGTTAGAAAATTTAGCAACCAGCACACTTTTTCCAGCACCACTTGTTAGGATGAGTAGGCCCTTTTGCTTTGCGATTAGAGAACAGTGGTCCTGCCTGGTGGTGTAGACAGCAAGTGAAGGATCGGGCTCCCAGAGCTGGACTTCTGGCTTGCTGGGCTGGGGGCAGTGCCAGCATTGACAAGTGGGTTAAGTGTCTGTCCGTTAGGCTGAGGGCCACAGGTTTTATTCAGTAGGAAATGAGGGCAGCCGTTCTCAGCATAACATGACTCTCAGTACTTTTTGGACTTGCTACATGCACTTCTATTCAAGAGCAAGGAGTATGCTCGTCAGTGCAAAGCGAAGGAGAATCTGTGGCCCAGGTGATGATCTCTGAGGCTCATCAGGTTTTTGGTGTTCGCTGTATTTGAGGTTCAGCACTGTGAGTGTTGGAACACTGCTGCTCTGGCTCCTGTCTGACAGCCACAGCAGTCCGGGAAGGCTTGCAGAATTAGCTGGTATTTCCCTTGTTCTGCGGGCACAGGGCTGCACATGCTGAGCCCAGCAGTGGATCGTTGACCTCAGTTATAAATTAGAGGGTGCGTTCTGTCTTCTCCCCTCCCCTTGCAGGACTTTGAAGAAGGCTGTTACCTGCTTTGTAAAAGTGAGGCCACACAGGTGACGACAAGGGACATCCTAGTTACAGAAAAAGGAAATACTGTGCTAGAGTTTTTAATAGGACTCTTTAAACCTTTTGTGGAATCTTACCAGGTGTGTAAATCTTTCGCAAGTTCTCCTTCATCCTCCCATAGCAAATATAACTAAGACTTTCCTACCCTGTACTTGTTTCTGGTCTGAAGAGCAAGTGTCTTCCCCAGGTGAAAGGTAGAACTTTTTTTGGTGGGGATCAGGGGGAGGTCTTAATTCTGCTCTAATATAAAGTATCGTTCTGTCAAGAGCGGCAGGTGTAAAGTTATTTACTCTTCTCCGGTATTTGGCTGCTCTGTTTCACTTTCTGTTCCTCTCATCCTCCCTCTTAAAAATCAGATAATTTGCAAATACCTCTTGAACGAAGAAGAAGGCCACTTCACTGAGAAACAGTACTTGGTGAACGTTAGAATATTCACAGGTCAGCTTCTCCATCAAGGTGAGTCACACCTCTGTGGGTGGTAACTTCTGTTAGTTGAGCACAGAAAGGAAGCCACTAACTCTCCCTTTCCCTCTCTTTTAGGTGCCTCACAGTGTTACGATGTATTATCCTCCGATGTACAAAAAAATGCCTTAGCAGCTTTTGTGAGGCTCGGTGTGGTGGAGAAGAAGAAGGTGTAAGTAACTGTGCACGGTGCCCAGGGTGAGCTCAGGGCAGCGACAGCTCAGAGCAGTTGGGCACCAAGTCGAGAGAGAGATGTGGGAATGCAGGATCTAGGAGACATTACATCATGCTTCACTTATCCATGTCCTGGTTAGCTAAGTCACTCTGAGTTACCATGCGAATTTTATTGTGGGTGTGAATAAAAACCACATTGAAGCAAAGAAAGAAAGTGCTTTAGGCCAGCATTTTAGCTTCGACCTAATACGGAAATTTATAGGTTAATTATAAGAAGAATTGGGGGGCGGGGCATGGTGTGTGTGTGTGTGTGTGTGTGTGTGTGTGTGTGTATTCTTACATATATATACACACAACTTTCAACTATTTCAAACGAGCCCTGAGGAAGACTGTTTAAAAGTAGTCTTACTATATAAATGATGGACGTTGTCTTTTCATCCTGGTTTATGCAGTAAGGAAGCTTGTTACTTTTTCTCCTAGAAATAATGATTATATATTTACTGTGAATGAACCTGCCACAACCAAGTTAGAAGAAACGCTTGGTAAGTGCTGCTTAATAAAAATATGATGGGTTTGCACATTGCACTTAGCAACATACAGCAAAACAAGAAAGGATGGCACTAAATGCTTTATCAAAATGAACAGCAGTAGAGTTTTAGTATACGCAGAGAACTATTTCTGTCATCTAGAATTTTCTCAAGGAAACTAAGGAGAAAACTAGCAGAGAAGACACAGCAGGCATAAAATAGGCGGTCTTATACAACATAAAAATGATCAGCTCCTGACATAACTCATCAGGGTCCACGATCTAGACCTTTCCATCTAGTCCTAGTGAGCATCAAGAAAATTCCTCTCGTTTTGGTCCTTGGATTCACTTGCTCCCTCTCCACCCTCAGATCTCTTCTTTCCCGTGTGAGGGTCGGGATCAATGTCCACATCATATATAGACTCTGAACTTGAAATTGGGGGCTGATAGCACATCCTTAGGAGAATAATCCAATCCAGACTCTTCTGCACATCCTATCAGCTTATAAAGAAATAGTCCAGTCCCAAAAGGCGAGGCCATTTGTTTATGGTATACAGTAAGAGTCAAGACTTTTGATATAAACAGATTTTCAAGGTCAGAGGAGGTAGAGAACACTTCTCATAGGAATGATGGGGTGACTTTAGAAGGGGAGAGTGTTAGCTTTTGAAAAAAATAATTGCTGATTATATTGAAAAAGCACTAGCTCACTGAGTGGATATTCTTACAAGTAGTATTTTTGTACCTAATCGTAACTCAGTACACTTGTCAAACCTGTATAGAAGAGCTGTAGATAGATGTCTGCTGGGATTAGGGGAAAACCAGGGCAGGCGTATACTTAAAGGAGAGTCATTGAAGAAGAAAGTATAGAGGGCAAAGGTATGGTTGACAGAGAGAGGGAAGGTGAAAATGCTGATTTCTTGTTGAAGAAAATACGTAGGTTGAAATCCCAGTCTTTTCTTTTTTTTGGCCTCGCTGCGACTTGCAAGATCTTAGCTCCTTGACCAGGGAATGAACCTGGGCCCTCGGCAGTGAAAGCGCAGAGTCCTAACCACTGGACCTCCAGGGAATTTCCCCCCAGTCTTCTATTTATAGTATGTCTGAACTTTCAGAATACGTGACCTTGGAACTCGATTTTGAATTTGGTGAGAGGGGCATAAACTAAAACAAACCCCGAAGCCCTCGTCGTGAGGACGACGGGATTGAGTTCTTCCTCTCAGAAGGCAGATACGTGAGTGTGAACGTACTAGACCACGCTAGACGTGAAGTTCAGGAAACATGGCTGTGGGGCTGGCCATGCCCATCGCCTCTGCGACACCTCTGCTTCTCCAGCGAAGGGTGCTGCTGTCTCCATTGGTGCTTGTCAGTCTGTAAAACTCTGCACAAGTGTCATGTGTTTCTCTTTTGCCAGTGCCTAAACAGTTGTACAAGGAAGGGCAAACTCAATATCATTTCATGAGCTGTCTGTGTCTTTCTCCCTTAGGTGGTAAGACACCAGTAGGAAAACCGGCAACTGCAAAGCTTTAATGATTGCCAAACGGTTACGGAAAAATTGGTCATATAACTACTGTCATCCAAGGACTCGTATTACAACAAAGAAGGAAGCAAAGGAAGAGACCATCTTCTCGTCCTTCATAAGGTGTCAAGAACGGCGGGCTTAGTAGAGAGGAAGAGTGACCAATTTAAGCAATCCGTGAAATCTCCACGTTGGTTAAAAAGGCATTTGTGTCCAACTCCACGTGTGTTTTAAAATAAAACAGGCTTTCGGAAACATGTTTGGAAAAACAAAGCCCAGCTCCTATTTCACTAATACTTTTTAACTTACTACATGTATTAAACTGTTACGTTGACTTCTGAATTAAAGTGCAGCATCGAGTCTAAAGGCTCTGGCTATCAAAAGAAAACTACTAGAAAGGGCATATCTGAGACTTCTCCTGGCTTTCTTTAATTAAAGTTGCCGCAAACAAGTGCACATTTGACAGAGATCTGTAATGTGGTGGCTAGCTTACAGTAAGTTTTGCCACCCAAGGGCCTTAATCAATACAACTGAATTAGAGAAAGTACATGGAACAAAGAGAAGTTAGGAGAAGTATCATAAATAGGCTTAACAATTCAAGGGAAGAAAAGTTTGAAATAAGGTGGATGAACAGCTAGCTTGACAGCCAGCCACTACTGGAAGTGACGTTTAAGCTGAGAATTAGGGTGAGAGGAGCCAGTCCTCGAAGTGTGGGCTTGAGGTGACAGGAGGTACGGGGGTGGGTGTGCAGAAAGAATAGTGATCGAGAGGTCTTGGGATTGGTTCCAAAGGACCTGAAATGTGGCTGAAACAAGAGTCATGGGAAGTGAAATTAAAAAGAAAGGCAGGTGTATTCGTCTGCTTGGGCTGCCATATGAAATACTACACAGTGGGCGGCTTAAACAGCAGAAATCTGTTTTCTCACCGTTCTGGAGGCTGGAAGTCCAAGACCAAGGTGCCAGCAAGGTAGGTTTCATTATGAAGCCTCTGTTCTGGGCTTGTAGGAGGCCACCGCCTTGCTGTGTGTTCACATTACCTCTTTGTGCATCTGGAGACAGAACAGTCTTCTCTGCTTTCTATTCTTAGAAGGGCACTAACCCTGTCAGATGAGGGCCACACCCCCATTTACCCCCTCTAGCCCTAATTTCTTCCCAAAGGCTCATCTCCAGATACTGTCACACTGGGGATTAGGGCTTCAATATCTGAATTTGGGGGCCACCGTTGAGTCCATAGCAGCAGGGCTCAACATATGTAGTGGCTTAGAGACTCTTGTAAAACATTTGAACAGGAATATAAGTGCCATGGGAAATGCTGAAAAGTTTCTCGACCTGTGGTTGTAGGACTATCTGTATGCAAATTCCTGGAATGTGCGTTTGTTCCCCAGAGGCCAAACTGTTTCTGCTGCACATTCAGATTGGAGAGCCATTGCTGTAGTCCGTGTGGGGGGGCAGAGGGGCCCTCCGTGTGGCTCTGCTTGTTTCGGGAGCCAGAGAAGACTGGCGTGTGTTGAGGCTGCGTAAGAGCTGAGTCAGTGGGGCTGTTCCTGGCTGAGGGCTGTGTGGCACGCCAGCCGAACGGCACCGAGCTGCTGCCCTCCAGGGAGACCAGAGCAGTGGGGAGGCGGGGTCCTGGCCAACCCTAGCTGCGTAGGCATGCCTTACAAAGGATCCCTGCACACCCGGTTTGGTTACTTGATCTCTTCTCATGCCATGAATATATGTGTTGAAGACTAAGGTGACTTTTATCTACTTTGAGACCTGTTTGTAATGCGTTTCAGGTTTGGGGACAAAGACCTTGGAGTTTGGGGTGCACGTGGCTATAGACTTGTCTCCTGGCCAGCTCTGGCATCAGAACCACACAAGCAAGCAGACAGGAGAGGTAGGAAAACGGGGTGCAGCCCAAACCAGATGAGGCCTTGCAGCAGAGGGAGACAGCTGTGGGAGGGGGCAGGGGGCACTTCTCCCCTCTCAGTCTCCTCAGACCCTCCCAAGTCACCCAAGTCAACCTAAAGTCTCAGTCAAAGAACAGCACGCGTCATATGCTGTCAGAGCTTCAAAGCGTGTATGCTGTGCCCGGCCGCACAAGAGCTCCTGCACACGCCGCAGCTACAAGCCACACTGCTGTCCCTAAGGCCTTCCCCTCCACACCCCCGCCCGACCTATAAATTCTGCAGCTGCCCCTGCTTCGAAGTAAGTAAAAAGACCCTTAGCATCTGGTTTTCCAGGACAGTCTCCCATCCAAACAGTATAATGTAGCAGCTAAGAATGCAGGGTCCAAAGCCCAACTGGCTATGAAATCCAACTCTGCCGTACAGTAGCCCTGTGTTATGTGGGATTTGCTTAAACTCTCAGAGCCTCGGTTTCCTTATGCATAAAATGGGGATGATGCTAATACCTCTTGAGTTGTGAGAAACGTGTGTCAGTGAAATGTTTCAAAGAGTCCTTGGCAGCAAGGGTAACCTGTTATTACTGCTACTCCTGACTGGGACAAGCCCTCCTTGGCTTCTCAGAGTAAATGAGATTGGGTGCTTCTGGAGTGGTCATTGTGGCCATAGGCACTCGCATCCCTGACTTAGAGCAGGTCTCAGCCCAGCTGTTCAGCCCAACAGCATTATGGGGTGGTGCATTGCTCCATCTCTCTCTCTCCTCTCTCTCTCTCTCCTCTCTCTCTCCCTCTCTCTCTCTCTCTCTCTTTCTCTCTCTCCTCTCTCCTCTCTCCTCTCTCTCTCCCTCTCTCTCTCGTTCTTTATTTAAAATCACCATCCTGGTGAGACCCAGTATATATATGTGCTATATACACATGTGGATGAATATTTCTCGATGTTTTAGTTTTTCTCCTTATGTGTTTTTCTTTTCCTTTTTCACCGCTCAAATAATCAAGCTTCATTTTCCTTGTCTTGGGGGAAGTTAGCAGCGGGGTGGAAGGCAAAAACATCACCCACAAAATGTCTCCCTCTTAGGCTTTTTGGCTTTTGTTTTCACTGATTTAAACCCAAGGCAGAAAATGGGATTTTCAGGAAGAAGCAGGGCCCCAGGAAAGGAGCAGGGGGAGAGATGCCTGCTTCCTGCCCACTGCCTCTCGCCTCCTGCACCTGGCCCTGAAGTTCTTCAGAAAGCAAGAAGGTCTTGGGGCCGGGGGAGTTGGGAGCGGTTTGTCCTGCGGGACTCCATCTACTGTTGAGTCCAGAAATCGACGCTGGGTAGGGGCGAGGGCGGCAGGCGGGGTAGGGTGGGGAGAGCCAGCATGGAGAACCCAGCCCCTGGGGTTTGCCCGAGGGCCACCTTCATAGTGACAACAAGGAAACCACATATTCTTAATAGCCTCCACGCGATAAAAGATACTCTGTAAAGGGGACAGTCAGACAAAAAGAGAGCTCAGGTAAAATAAACATGAAAACGGGAAATGAAAAACTCAGTAGAAGGTTGGAAGATGAAGACATTTCTCACAAACTAGGGCAAAAATAGATGCTGAGATTCAACATGCATTCCTGACCTAAAAAAATTAAAACCACAACTCTTAGTTAACTGGAAGAGATGATCACTTCCTTAACATAATGATCAAAAGCCAACATCAGGCTCTGAGGGAAAAAAAAACAGGAAAAACACTTCTAGTAGATACATATCTGGTATAATTTCTAATTCCTTGACATTAATATCAAGCAAAAACTATGATTTAACATAGTTTTGGATGTTCAACTTAATATAGGATATTAAGAGAACTCCATAAGATGTATAAAAATTTAAGAGGTAAAATTATCCTTATTTGGGTGATGTGATTATATACTGGAAAACTCTTAAAGATTTCATTCACAAAAGCATTACAGATGAAGTACCAAGGAATAAGCTCACCAAGAAACGTGCAAGATCTACCTGAAGAAAAGTGAAAGTGCTGCTGAAATATGAAAGTACACGTGCATAAATAAATAAGATTCAAAATTATGAAGATGTCAAATTTCCTTAAATTAATCTACATTCGATATGATTTCAATCAAAATGCCAACTCTTGGAGGATGGTAAGGAGTGTCATTAAATTATTCAAAATGCAATTTGAATAATAGACATGTAAGAATACTTAGGAAAATACTGAAACAGCAGAAGAATGAGACCAGTCCTACCAGTTATTAAATTATAAATCTACAATTAAAACAGGTTGATAATGGCACAGAAATCAAAATATCAGTGAAACAGAACATAGAGCCAAAAATGTACCCAGATACACATCTAGTACAACTATAATAAATTATTAAAATGGCATTTCAGGGCTTCCCTGGTGGCGCAGTGGTTGAGTCTGCCTGCCAGTGCAGGGGACGCGGGTTCGTGCCCCGGTCCGGGAGGATCCCGCGTGCCGCGGAGCGGTTGGGCCCGTGGGCCGTGGCCGCTGGGCCTGCGCGTGCGGAGCCTGTGCTCCGCAACAGGAAAGGCCGCGGCAGTGAGAGGCCCGCGTACTCCCCCCCAAAAAAAAAAAAAAAATGGCATTTCAAGTAAGGTCGGGGAAAAGAAGCATGATTCAAAATTACTGCAGCAATTTGCTAATTATTGATAGTTGTGGGAAAATGGGATTCTTACATCATTCTTTAAAACAAATTACAGACGGAGCAAAATTTCAAATACTACAATATACTAAATTGCTAGAAGAAAAGCATGAATGTTTTTGGAATCCAAAAGCGAGTAAGGCCTTTCAAAGTCTGACCGAAAACATAGGAATCACACAGAAAAAACACAGATAAGTCTGGCTTCATAACAGATTAACAAATACTGTACTCCAAAACTAAATAAATAAATAGATAAATGAATAAATGACAAACGAGGGGATAAATATCTGTAACACTTAGTACACATGAAAAATTAATTTCCTAAATATACTATAAACTACAAATCATAAGACCAAGATCATCTAAGAAAAGAATGGCAAAGGACAGACGTAGGGAGCTTAATAAAAAAAAGAAATATACAAGGTTGCTGAATGTCACTCATAAAAATTACAAGCAAAACTTGGTAAGTTTTTTTCACAGATGAGTAAATCGTATTACAATCGGAATATTCTGGAGGCCGCAGTCCCGGTCCTGGGTCCTGGCTTCGGGCCCAGCGCCACCATGAGGACGCTCGCTGAACTGCTGGCCGCCCTCCCGGCCACGGCCTCGGGCTACGTCGTCAGCATCGGCGGGCAGGCCAAGGAGTGCTTCTTCCAGCGGGTCACCTCGGGCACCGAGGTGGGCCTCATCTTGGAGGTGGCCAAGGGCAGCTTCCTGGACATCGACGTGGAGATTACAGGGCCTGATAATACAGGAATTTGTAAAGGAGACCGGGAGTCCAGTGGGGAAATACACATTGGCTGCTCACGTGGATGGAACGTAATAAGTTTTGTTTTAGCAATAGGATGTCCACTGTGACCCCCAAGACAAAGTGATATTCACAGTGATAGTGGGGAGGCTCCAAAAGGACAGGACATGGAAACAGAAGCTCAACAGAACAAGGCAGACGAAATGATTCATGAGCTCACAGTGGCGACGATGGCTGTAAAGCGTGAACAGGAATACATGGAAGTTTGGGAGAGAATACACAGAGCGATCAATGACAACACAGAGAGCAGAGTGGTCCTTTGGTCCCTCTTTGAAGTTCTTGTTCTAGTTGCTATGACACTGGGACAGATCTACTACCTGAAGAGATTTTCTGAAGTCCAGAGGGTTGTTTAAAAAGCCTTTTCCTGAAGATCCCAAATTCATAATTCACTGTTTACCAAACATCCTGGTCATAATAATGTCATTAGTTTCTCTGTTTTTATTTTCTGAACTGTACATTCACAGCTTCTGTTTCTTTGTGATTAACAGATATTGGGGGAAAACACTTTTTGGGGAAAGTTATAGTGAAAATTTGACATGTGATTGGCATGATTTCACATTTGAATTCTTCCTTCATTATACAGGTCCTTCCAGAACTCAAACACTGTGAGTGGAATATAGGTGTATAGTCCTTACTATATCTTCTTTCCTTTTGTTTTCATCATAAAGTGCAGTTTGTTCAGGATAGTACTTTACTGATAGCACTTTACTAAAAATGACTACATTCTTGGGATCCCTTATCCTGCAGTTCAAGTCATTAAAGATTCCTTTTGTTGAGTCCTTACCAGAAACAACAATCTGAATCTTGACATTTTCTATCCAGCCTAAACTTTTTCCCCTTTAAAGTTTTACTTTGAACCTTAGAACTCAATCACCTCCACTTAAAATTGTTGACACAAGCAGCTAATAACCATTTTTTGGTTTCTGCCTAACCTTGTGAGAAGTCTCTGTTAAAGCCAGTTCTCTGGGTGGTGCAGTGAACGGTGGTTCTTTTTCTTTCTATGCCGGCACATACACTTTCTCTACTCTTGGCACATAGGAGGTATGCATTCACGTAATTGGAAAAATTTGGATTTCTGATGCCAAAGGGTTAAAAGCCTCTTGGATTTCTTTGCAGTGATATACGGCCACTATTTTATTTTTGATCGGTGGCATTTTGGCCACTAATTAGTGTATTGAACGTTACTGTCAGTACTAGGGTTTTTGTTTCTGTTTTTTTTTTGGCTCTTTCTTTTTCGGCACATGTGAATCTTGTTTTGTATAAAACGAAATGATGTTCTCTTGGTCTCTGATGATGGGTTTAAAATTAAAAGATCATCCAGTTTTGGTGTGGGGTGATCCAGGACCATGTTGTGACTGATGTATATTAGTTATTTGGACATTTTCTTTTTGGATCTTTGCAAGGGGAAAACTACAAGTAATGAGTTTTATATAATTAATTTAAATTTGTTACAGGTTTTCACGTTCAGGATAAACAGTTTTTCAACCTTGGGTGAAAATACTTGCAACAGTTTTAAGGTGACTGTGTTTTACCTTGGGACAACTGTTGCATGCCAATTTGTGTGTGTGTGTGTGTGTGTGTGTGTGTGTGTGTGTGTGTGTGAAAACACTTCAAAAAGATGTAAATTATTTGCTCCGAGGCATGTGGGATCTTCCTGGACCAGGGCTCTAACCCGTGTCCCCTGCATTGGCAGGCAGATTCTTAACCACTGCGCCACCAGGGAAGTCCCATTTACCTAAATTTAAAATGTACGGTTTGGCCGAGCAATTTCTAGAAATGTGTCCTAAGACACAGTCGCACAGGTAAGCAAAGATACATGCACAGAGAGCTTTTTTCGGGATTTTTGGCAATCCTGAAAAAAACCTGAAGACAGCAAAGTAATTGGAAAGCGCGCAATCCTGACAGATCCATTCATTGTGATTGAGTGCTGTTCAATCACAGAAAAATCCAGCCCGGTGAGGTACTGACGTGAGCAGTTCTGAGAAATATTGAACTGGTGGCACTCGAGTAGGAGCAAGAGGCTCAACAGTAGGTGCCGTACAGTTCAATTTCTGGGGAAAAGATGTATGAGAAACTCTTACAAGTGGCACCTATGCTGAGGGGGTCACCGGGGGCTCGGGCAGGATGACGTGGACTTTTTACCTCCTGCCCTCTGCATGATGGAAGCTTCCTTAGTAGGGATGAGTTACAGACACAGCGTTCCTCTCCTCAAATCTCTAGCACATCTGCAACGGCGCTGTGACAGTGACATTACTCCACAAGACTGTCCCAAGCACGCACGCGCTCCTGCTGCATGTCTTTGCTCACACTTGCACGCCCATCTTCCTTGCACACCTAAATCTCGTCCCCTCTTCCAGGACCTGCTCCAAGGCCAACAATTCCACGAGGCCTTTCCAAACTCCTCAGAATAACACTGCTCTCATCCTTCTCAGCATTCCCATGGGACTTAAACTGCGACACGCAGGTTTTTTGGTCGTTTTTTTTTTCCCAACACGGTTTGCAATTATTCAATTATTTATTGATAAACGAATTAATTTTGCTGAATTTAATTTGCAACAGTTTTGCCTTTAATTTGCTAATTTATTTTTTCCAAGTTTTTATTCTCTATTTTCACCAATTTTTAAGCATATTAAGTGAAAGCATGCTTAACTTTCTTTTGTCCTCCCCACCCGCATTTTAGTCAATGTGAGGCATAGCATTCTTTAAATACTGTTAAATCAATTATACGTGATAGTTCCCGCAATATCCACGTATTATTTAAAAAAAAAAAAAAAAGAAGATCCTTGTCATTTATGATCCTAGTTCCTAGGTCATATAGCCCACATTATATTTTCTTCACTTAAAGATGTGCAGATGGTATGAAACCCACTTTTTATATTTTTATTTTTACTTATTTATTTATTTTTGGCTGCGCCCCATGGCGTGCGGGATCTCAGTTCCTTGACCAGGGATCAAACCCACGCCCCCCGCATTGGAAGTGTGGAGTCTTAACCACTGGACCGCCAGGGAAGTCCCTAACACCCAGTTTTTAGAGTAAATTCACATTTTGTACATCTGAAATCTCCCACTCAAGGGAATCCTAAAAAGTTGCCATCTGACTTAATTCACTTAATTCTGATAGTAGCAGAACACTTACTTAAATAAGCTAACAGTTTTGTACCTATTACTCCTCATATAGAAAAACAAAAACTAGAAAACAACCTAGGCTTTTAAAACATTTCAGTAACATGAACATAACAATATTAAATCCTCATTAAAGAAAATAAATAAATATAACATTGTAATATCAATCGATTTTATCCAGTGTAAGAAAAATGTTCAGCTTTATTTTGGTAAAACATCTCAGATTCCCTCAGATCACAGCATACCAATACGCAAAATGTACACGTACTGATTTTATAGTACACGTCGAGTCCCGAATTCCCAATCCCAGGAAAGCAAGTTGCAAAGTACAAGTGCTGATGACAATGATAGGTAGTGTTTTAAACAAAAATAAGTGAGTTTTCAGCACTTAAGTGAAATGAGGCTTTTATCGAAAACAGACTTAATTCCACAGGGCATCTTTCTTCAACACTAATTAATTCAATCAAGTCTGATTTCAAGCTCAAGTGACAGTGTTACCTTCAAAGCAACCGAGACAAGGCAATCAACACTTAAGTGGTATAATACCGTATGTACGACATTTTGGGGCAATCTCTAACCGCATTCCATTTTCAGACCTTGTTTTGGTGTCGAACTAAAGAGAACTAGAGAGAAGAGCTCTGACCCCACTTGGAGGAAATGCAGCGAAATGCTCTGTCCTGGCACAAAGGCACGTTGCAACATCGATGGTCTTTAATCAACTTCCCACACGAACTGATTCACCAACAGCTTAATTCCTCCCGCTACAACTTTGCTTAAGGAACACACAACTTTTAACAGAAGAAAGTTCTGTACTTCCAGTTTTAAAAAGCAGACAGTTCTGTGAAAAGGCTACCATTTAAATAGCATCTGAGAGCATACGCACTGAGGTTTTTAACACTTCATGCCGTAAGAGAAGTTTTCATTTCAGAAGTATCATTTCACGGACCCAGCATCAAATATTGACACAATACATGTTTCATACAATATAATTTTGGAAACTTTAAGTGGCACAAAATAATCATAAAATTTTTATCAAATTCAAGTTTCCAGTGATCTTAAAAAACAAAAAGGCAGATTATAGCTGTTTTTGTTCAACTGAGATATCCAGTTATGGTTATTATCTAGCAAATGCTAAAGTTATGTGAAAAAAAGGTCAAAGAAAATCTTTAACTTTGATAATTTTCAACCTTTTAGATATGCACAGCTAAATATAAAATGAGAGGCTCGTCTGGCATATGAGTAATTAAGTCAAGGAGCTTTACAACCCTAGCCTGCTATTAGAAGCTATTTTAGGTTTTACATAATTCCCAGAGTCTTAATACCACTATTTTCCTTCAGATAAAAGAAACGACCTTTTGAAGTCATCGGCATCAGAAATGACACTTAGGGACAAGAATCACAACCAGAGTTAGGGGAAAAATGGGTCTTAGCAGTTTCTCTCCCAGTATGAGGAAGGCCAGATAATCAAGATACAATGGATGCAAGTTTAGAAACCTAGGGAAGCTCAAATTTCTTTATTTTTGTTTACTAAACAATCTGAAGTAAGCATTATATTCAGTTTGAAAAACAAATAAAATTTAAAAATAAAACAAGAAATATGCAGCCTGGAGCATTTTAGGAGTCACCAAAGGTTTTTCCCCTCCTTCCTTTGGGCACACTGTCTCACTTTTCTGTGAGACGAAAAAACACTTACCCTTAGCCATGAAAAGCTCTCCACTTAGCCACGAAAAAACAAAAACAAATCTCTGCTCAAAGCAGTCATACTTAAGAACACCGTGGGGTCTGCATAGGATTTTCCCTAATTTCCCACCCACCCAGACCCTGAAATCTGAAAACTTTTCTTCCACTTGCATGAAGTCTGCGCCACTATGTGTAACCCACACAAAAAGCGCTGTCAGGTTCTTCAATGTGTCTTGTTTATTTTTTTTAATATGATAAAAGGGAACTTCAGACAACTCAGAAATATGTTTAAAAAAATTTGATGATAGTTCTTAAGATTTTCAAGTAAATGCTCCCAAATCAAGTGTTATCAACATGCTAATTGGCAGCTAAAAATGCTGAATCATTTAAATTACGTTGGAACTGCGTTTATGACAGCTTCCTCTTGTGCTCTGTAAGGATTGGAGTACTCAAGTCCACACACTAGCTACCTTCATGAAGGAATTCTTTTGACCAAAGTTTACCCTAAAACCAATTTCCTCAACTCCTTTCTTTCCCCAGAATTGTTCAAACACATTTTAAGGTGTGTAAGTATAGGGCACAGGGTGTTTTATATGGCACAGTACCCTTTAAGAAACCTAACATTTTTGTGAACGGGGAGACATTCACAACATACTTAAACTCTGTATTTACAGAAACTGTTTATTGGCGCTGCACAATCTGCACTGTGAGAACGTGTGTCGTGAGTCAAAGGATAAGCTGAAATGCTATAGTGTGACGATATATGCATTAGAGAGCTGCATAATTTAAAAGGAAAGCATATATTTTAATAATTCCAATGTTTTCGTCATATGGCCTTAACTTAACATTTTTTTTCTTTCTCCTTGTGATTTTGCACTTCTATCCGAGAGGGCATCTTTTATTTTTAAGACATGTTTGAGACTATAAAGAATACGCTACTGCAACTTAATATAAATAATCCATAAGCAATATACACGGATACACATAAACAGGTCCAGGCATCAGACCACTGACGTTGTACTTTCGGGATTCACACGCATCAGTCTCGATGCATTTCTCAGGTCCTGGAGTTGCTTGGCGGGTTTCCCCACACCCTCCTCAAACCTTTTCTCCACCACGGGGAGGACAGTTTCATACAGAAAGGATGCATTCTGCCTGATAAAAGCCTTCTTCTCTGGATCCTGCTCACATCGAAGACTGTAATCCACGTGCTGAACAGCAACCAAAATGATTTCCACCAGGCTCTCCAAAAGCACCATGTGCAGCTCCGGGAAATACAGCTTCAGGGCCTCTTCCAAGAAGCCCATGGTCTGTTTGGTGAAAGCAACCACCGTGTAACTGAGGTTCACCCAGCAGTCATCCCCCGTGTACTGCTCGAAGTTACCCACTCCACAGCTCTTCATCTCCTCTTTGAGTTTCCCCAGGGCCTCTGGAGTCATCAAGTTCATCCTCCTCCACATCTCCTCGGAGTTGCGATGCTTCGTGGCTTCGATGATGATTTCTTTGTAACTGTGTAGGGCCCCTTGGATGTCTTTCACCAGGAGGGCGTGGATGATGAAGGTGAGGTCTAGTCCGATGTCGCCCAGCTGCTGACAATGCTCCTTTGCCACTTTTACACACTCAGCCGCCGTGGAGAGGCTCTCCTTACTATCAAACACCTGCTTGCTAAAAGCATCCACAAACATGCCCATGGCTGACCTCGCCCAGACCACAAAGGCAGAGTAGCAGCCGCTGTCGGTGCCCGCAAAGTCCGTCTCAAATTCCCTGGCGGTCTCCAGAAGGCTGGTAAAGAAGACGTGGCAGAGCTTATGAATGTAGAGTAAAGTGGCACCTTCAATGCGAAGCTGGCGTATTGCAGTATGCACAGCTGCTGCCCTGTTTCTCAAAAACAGCTCACAAGCCTTCGTGCACTGGCCAAGCCGGATTAGCTGAGAAACCGCCCGGCGGGTAGCCTTGGGACCACCTCTCAGGGACCGATCCGGGGAGAGTTCAAACACTAGCACCTCAGTGAGCTGGCGGACACGCTCATCCACTCTGGCCCTTAGTTCTTTCACAGGAGGTGGGCTGGGCTTATCTTCCAGGTAACGGTTCAATTTATCCAGCAGGTCGACGGCCCCTTCAAAGTCCCTCTGGGCAATACAGACATCCAGGTCTTCAGGCAATTCCTGGATCCATTCCACTGAGAGGTCCACCTTCTCTTCTTCTGCCTCGGGAACAGCTGGTTCGCCGTCGTCTTCGTCCTCAAATGGGTTGCCAGCCTTGGAAGTCACCTGGGGTGGCCCTCGAGGGGCAGCTGCCTCCTCCTGCCCCCTGCGTCTTTTTTCACTGAGGGCCCTCTTGGTTTCCTCCAGCACTTCCAGCCACTCTCGTTTGATTTTTGCGTTTTCCGCTTGAAAAATACGGCTCTCAGGAAACATGAGCAGCTTGAACATGTCCTTCATGGGCGGGTTGTCCTTGACATTGACCACGGCCAAACCATCCAGGGGATAGAGGGCGTTGTAGCGATACATCCCCCGCCGCTGTGGCAGCCAGGTGGCCACCAGCAAACAGTCGTTCATGAGAAAGCCGTGCACCCGCTGCAGCTGGGCCATGTGGTCCGCCTCGTATTCCACCAGGTCCCCGTTGTACACCAGGTACTGTCCCGGCGTCTCCAGCAGGTGCCTGCAGCCTTCCACCTTCTCAAGCAGGGTGGTGAGAGTGCGCTGCTTTCCTTCCTCGCCTGGCCCAGAACTGTCGCGGGAGGCACCCCCGGGGCTGGGGAAAAAGCCAGCCTGGCCCCGGAGGTGGTCGCGGACCCCCGCGCCGCCTCCCCCCTCCTCCCCTCCGGAGGCGGCGGCGGCCCCCGCGGCGGCGGCAGCCGGCAGCAGGGTAAGCGGGATGCTCTCCAGGCTGCTCTTCTGCTCGGTCAGCAGGTGACTGAGCTGATACATCTCGCTCTCCAGGTAGGAGATCTCGCGGGCCGTCTCTATGAACTGCCGGTAGTTCTGGTAGACGTTGCGCTTCAGGTTCTGCGCCGTCTCCTCCGCCAGCGCCTGGATGCGCTGCCGGTGCTCCTGCAGGTCTCGGTCTCCGTCCGACTGCTGCGAGAGCTGCTTCACGTACAGCCGCGCCTCGAAGCCGCCCGACTCCAGCTGCCGCCGCAGGCGGCTCGCCCCGCTGTCTGACATCGCCATCGCCATTTCCGTCCGGACTCACGCAGTCCCTGTCACTATCGCCGTCGTCCGTGCCGCCGCTGTCGAGGCCCACCCAAGCCGGGTCCAACTCCAGGGCTGCGGAAGCAGGCTGCAAGAGAGACGAGTACGCCTGCGCCCGCGTATGAACTTCAGACACTGCGCCTACGCAAGAGGCCGGGCGCAGGCGTTGCGCCTGCGCAGCAGCGCCAGCGGCCTAGGGCGCATGCGCCGGAGAAGCTATTGCGGAAGCGAGTGGAGGGCGGGGCAGAGAGACGTAGGTGCTGCGCCAGAACCGAGCGTGACGTTGGTGTTTGGCGTTACTCGCGAACCGAGAAGGCGGTAACCAGGTTTCTGAAACCTGCCTCCGGCTCAAGCCCTGGGAACCCAAGTTTTGAGCCCACTGGGACGTGCTGTCATGGTGAGTTCTTTTTTCTTTGAGCCCCAGAAGCTTTACTTCGGCGTCTGGGACAAGTTCCGTTCTCGTTGTCGGGGCAGTTTGTCTGAGTCTCGCGAGATCGGTGGGCTGACCCGTGGGCCGGCATCTCCTAGGAGGAGCTCGACCCGGCCGTCCGAGGCTCCGGTACGTGGAGTCCCCCGGCAGCCATGGATGAGGACCTGGTTTTGGCGCTGCAGCTTCAGGAGGAGTGGAACTTGCAGGTCTTGGAGCGCGATCCAGCCCAGGAGCCTCTGTCTCTGGTGGACGCGTCCTGGGAGCTGGTGGACCCCACCCCCGATATTCAGGCCCTGTTTATGCTGTTCAACGACCGTTTCTTCTGGGGCCATCTGGAGGCGGTCGAGGTGAAGTGGAGCATGCGAATGACGCTGTGAGTCCCGAGCCGCGCCGCGGGCGGGGGGCGCCGGCGGCCGCAGCTGGCGCTGAGGAGCTGGGGGCAGGCGGCCCCTCGGTCCTGTGTCCCTTCCCTGCCCTTCTCTGTCCCGCCCAGACAGCGTCAGGGGAGCCCTGTGGCCCACCCCGCGGCGGTTTGGCTGGTAAGGGGACGTTCCTTGGCGTTAGAACGATGAGCTGACCGTTTTCTGATGGGGCTTACGGGAGCGCTTTAGGACCCAGGCGGGAGAAGCAGCCGGAAGCTGACCCCGGGAAAGGAGGCCGGGGCCGCGGCTTGCTTTCTTCCCCGGGACGCGTGCAGTCTCTGCCGGGCTCGGCGGGTACCGCCGCTGGGCCGCGAGCTCGCGGGTCAGGGTGGGGAAGGGGCGGCGTTTCCCTACTTCTGGGTCCAGGGGCTCTTCGGGGCGGGGGGCGGCGGGGTGCGTCTCAAAGCAGCCCTTTCCGGCACGCCGAGTCCGGGAAATGCCGGCTCCAGGTAACTTGCTGCTGCGTACGAACGGAGTTGAGAAGTTGACAGTGCGGTTCGAGGCCACCGCGCTTGCTCTTGGATGGAGGCGAAGCGCCCTGAAGTAAGAGATGAAGGTACGACACGGAAGTGTGTTTCTAGTGCCATGCTGCTGCGTATGTGGGTTTCCTCGACACTTCTGGACACAGGCTACTGGAGACCTGGCCGTTACCGCCACCGACGACTGACCGACGGTGGCGTGTAGGGAGGAGGCAGGGAGCGGCAGAACGGGACGGCCTTCTTCGAGCTCTTACGGCCCGGCTGGGGTTCGGGGAGTCCCTGCTGCTCAGGTGCCTCCCTAACTGGCGCGGAAGGCAGGGGCCGCCCCTCCGAGCGGCTGCGCGTGCGCTCTCGAGAGAGAGCCCCTCCCCCCCGCCCGAGAGCCCTCTCAGTCTGGACCGTTGGAGAAGGAACCGGCGGTTGCCCTTCCCCGTCCGCTTCCCTTTCGCGTATCTTTGCTAAGCGACCGTTTTGTGGTGGTTGTTTTCCAGGTGCGCTGGGATATGCAGCTACGAAGGCAGGGGCGGAATGTGTTCCATCCGCCTCAGTGAACCCCTCTTAAAGTTGAGACCAAGAAAGGATCTGGTGGAGGTATTCTTTGCGTGAACCCGATGCTTAGCTCAGTAATTTAGAAACGCTTGTTACTGGTTTAGACTGCTGTAAATTAATTTGTGCACGTGAACAAGAAAAAACCCGTTTTCCCTCACTGCGAACTTTTATTGTGGGGCAGATAATAGTGATTACCTTATATTCTTATCGTGTTTCGAAAATAGAGGCTTTCAGGTAAGTCACCCAATGTGATCTTTACGGTAATCCTGTTTATGTTCACGGTGTGTTCTCATTTTATAAATGAGATAATCAAGGTTCAGAGAGGCAAAGTGGTTGGTTTAGAAGCAGAGAAAAACTTAGGATCCAGATCTTTGTATTGAGACACACAGATTCTCCTGTGTTCAGCCACCATGGTGTCCTCCCAGGACGTGTAGCTGACTGGCAGAACAAAGCAGCGTGAGGGCACGCTGCGTATCTAGAGCTAGTGGTCACTCCTGCTAGCAAAACGGAGCCGTGGGAGCTGTCAGAGTATGTTTAGTGGAGTCGAATAGTTGCCTGAAGATCCCCAAGATACAGCCAGTGTGAGTGGTCTTGCCCCAATTATATCACCTGCAACATACGCACTAGAGGGCATAGGTGGTAGAGAAATACCACCTGTGGTATAGGTGGATGGGAAATAAGTTAAAGCATGCTTGGAAGTATGTTTTTAAGGGTAATAAACGGTAATGGGTTTCACAACAATGTGAATGTACTTAGCACTACTGAACCGTACACTTAAAATGGTTAAGGTGGTAAATTTTATGTTACTTTTTTTTTTTACCACAGTTTTAAAAAGGTAAATAGCCACTAAATGTAAAATGGTACAACAGAAATAACCCAATTAATAAGAAAGAAAGGAATAAAGGAACAAAGCCCAGATGAAATAAAGAGAAAGGTGGACATAAAAACAGCAGTTATTATGTTAAATGTAAATGGATTAAACACTCCAGTTAAAAACATGAAACGACGTCCTAGGTTAACAGAGACATGCTTAAGATAAAGACACACATGTTAAATATAAAAGGATGAGAAAAAGCATATCATCTAAATACTAGACAACAGAAAGCTGCTATGGCTTTATTAGTATTAGTTTAAAGATTTTAAGGGAGGGAGTTTTACTAGAAAAAAGGGAGACATTTTATAATGATAGAATAATCTATTAAATAAAAACACATAATGACCCTAAAAGTAATAACATAGCTTTAAACGACATGAAGCATCAATTAGCAGAAACAAAAAGAGAAATAATCAATCCACATAGTTGCAGATGTTAACACAACTCCGTTGGTAATTAAATGAATAAACAGGAAAAAAAATAGTGAAAATGAAAAAACAAAAGTTGAACAATATGATTAACCAGATCAACCTTACCAGGAGCCCTAATTGGAACAGCCCTAACTGAAAACTGCTTCATGAATATTTGTTGCATAAATGATTAAATTAACACGTGAACAGTTTTTATCTTTTTAAGGTGATGGGCAAGAAGAAGATGGGAAATAGGTGCTAATGCTTCCAGTGAGCATTTGCTGTTGGCAGAAAGTTCTAACATCAGATCGGGGAGGCGGGCAGAGGAAGAATAGGGGGACTCTGGCCCGTATTGAAAGTAGCTGCCTACATTGTAATCAGTAGGACTCAGAAAAGGAAAAGACTTAAACTGCTTGAGGAGGTCAAGAAAAGCTTCAGAGATGTGGATTTTATTACTAGTAACATCACCACGCCTACTGCGTGCCGGACTACCCTGGTTATTGTAGCGTTCGCCTTTACCACAGCCCTGCAAGATTCGGGTATCTCCATTTTAAGGGTGAGGGGCAAGTGTAACTTGTCCAGGGTCACGTGGATCACGAATACCAGATCCTCGCTTTAGGCTCTGGATTCCCTGGCCCTAAAGCTCTTGTCCTGTCCCCTTAGAACTGTTACCACTGCAAACTAAAACATGGGGGTGAACCTGACAGGACAGGTTGGATTCTCACATGTACACATAGTAGAGGAGACTATCTTGACAGAAGGAACGGGAGTGCTGTGAACAGAAGCGAGGCCACTAAACTTACGGCATGTTTAGGAGCAGAAGTACTTGTTTTTGGCCAGATACAGAACAGTGGTGGGCAATAGAGGTATTTGGGGACCATGCTGTGTAGAGCCTAAATGTGGAAAATGGTAGATATATAAAAATAGAAGTGTTCAGTACAATGCCATGTCCCATTTTCGAGATGTGTTTAAATTGGACCAAAAATCAGGAACCTAAGTAGTTTCTCCTTTCTGAGAATAGTTATCATTATTTTAGAATGTTGAGAGACATCTGAAATGTAGAATGGCCTTTGACTCTAAGTCTCAGTAGAGTGGCATTTTCTTGAAAAGATAGAGTTGATAATTTTAAAGGGATGGTTTCATAATGACCAAGTTAAAATGTTTGATTCTCCCATTTTGCTGTTCAGCATAATTTTGTAAGACTAAAATTCATTAATGCCAGTCTAGTTCTTCTGATGGAAATTCTTTTTTTCACAAAACTATGGAGGATTATGAAAAAGGTATGCTTTTGAAGACCTTTATGATTTTCACTTTTTGTATTCACTTTTTTTTAGAATAAAGTATGAAATAGCAGCCTTAAGTGCTTTTGTTAACTTTGCACCTAAACTGCTGCATCCTTGGTGTGGAATGAGCAGGTTTTACTGTTTGTTTTAAATTTTTACATGATTCAGAATCCCAAAACTATAGAAAGCTGTACACAAAGAAATCTTGATCTCCCCCATCCCTCTATTCTGAACTCTCTACCTACTAAAGGATACTGTTATTAGTTTCTTTTTTCTATCGTTGTTCTGTTTTGCCAATATTTATATCCACTCTTATGCCCTCCCCACCATATAGCATACTTCTTATACAAAATTCTGTGTATACTCTTCTGTACTTTGCCTTTTTTCATTAAAATGATACAGTCTGTAGCCTCCTTCAGATCATTTCATAGAGAAATTTTTCTTTCTTTTTTATGGCCGCATGGAATTCCATTATGTGGCTCTTCTTTCAACAAGGCCCCTGTTGCTAAACACTGTTCTCACTCTTTTGCTTTTGTAAGCAGTGCCACCGAGAAAATACCTCATATGTGCGGCCTTTCATTTTAGTCTGGGTATTGCTGAGTTCAATGATAAATGGATTTGTAATTTTGTTAGATGTTATCAAATTCACCTCCCCAGGGAGAGGAGAATTTGTACCATTTTGCACTCCTACCAGTGATATATGGGAGTGCTTATTTTCCCTTAGCTTTACTAATGGTGTCAAACTTTAGGAGTTTTACCAGTCTTGATAAGCAAGAAGTGGTATACTAATGTATTAATTTGCATTTCTGTTTTTATAAATGACGTTGAACGTTTTTCACATGTTTATGGATCATATATGTTTCATTTTCTCTGACCTGTCCGTGACATTTGCCTATTTTAAAATTGTATTGTTGGTCATTTCCCTGTGGACTTTTAGGAGTTCTTTATATTTTAGGAATTAATAGGCTGTGAGACGGTTGCACATATATTTTTCTGAGTTTCTTTTTTCGCTTTACTTATAAAATTTTTTCCCCATACAGAATTTTAAAATTTTCATGTAGTTGGATTTGTCAGTCTTTTCTACTGGATTTTTATTAATAATTAAAAAGGCTTTCTTTGAACAAGAGTTCTTAGCCTGGGACCTACAGAGCTTTGAATATTATAGAGACAAAGTTTTGTGAATGTGTGCTTATGTAAGTTTTCTAGAAAGATCGTTCATGACTTTGTTCAGTATCTGAACGGAGTCTGTGATCCAAAGAAGGTTAAGACCCCAGGTAGAGTAAGTAAATGCATTTTTATTTTCAAAAGCACCATAACAAATTAATTTGACTGTTCTCTGTTTCAGACCCTCTTGCATGAAATGATACATGCCTATTTATTTGTCACGAATAACGATAAAGATCGGGAAGGGCACGGCCCAGAGTTTTGTAAACATATGCGTCGCATCAATCGCCTGACGGGAGCCAATATAACGGTATATAAAGCCACACACATTTTCAATATTCAGCAGTTACTCATTCAGCACTTCCTGAACATAGAGAACTGGGTAGAAACGAACACTATGTTTGAGGATTTTCCACAGCAAGTGAGAGGCCCAGAGAAGCTGCCTGGCCTGTCGAGGACCACGTAGGCGAAGGGCGGCCGCACCAGCGGTACCCTGGTGCCTCCAGCCCCAGCGAGGGCAGCACGTTGCCCAGGGTTGCTGCAGGCCTGCGCACCTCTCTTCTGGACCACTACAGTCCGCTCCTAATTTTGTTGCCTCATCGTGTCCTCCTCCAGTCTGTCCCATATTCTGCCACCATTTCATATGTCATTCCCTTCTTCAGAAGTCTTGATTCGTGTTTCTGCATGATATTGTAGGAGATGGCAGAGCCTGGGGTCAAAAAAGCAGGAAGAGTCAGGTTGCTTGCGTCCAGACGCTGGTGCCACTGATTCACTGTGGGACCCGCAGATTTCTTCTGCGCTTCAGTTTACTCGCGTGAAAGGAGGGTAGTGACAGCACCTACCTGTTGGGTCCTGTGAGGCTTAGAGGAAGTACGTGCAAAACGTTTTAGCACAGTTTGAGTACTCATTAAATATTAGTTGTCTTTGTTATTACTGATTCATTTTTTCAGATAACCTTGCTCTTCCCTTTCTCTTACCTTCTGCAGCCGCCCTGCTTATGTCTTAACGTTTCTAACTGAACTTTGCACCTCCGTGCCTGTCCTCATATACCCTCTTCCTAAAAGATGCCACTTCTCCCATTTTCTGTCAAAATGATCTCCATCTTTACAGTGAGATGCAGCTTCTGCCTCCTTGGAACCTGCTCGGCAGATGTTTAACCTTTTACACTCCTTTATTCTGCTTTCATACCTCTCACGGGGCGGCTCTTGCCTGTCCTTACATACCTCTGCATGAGATGTGTAGTGCAGTGTCTCTACAGGCGCTTAGCAAATATGGAATTGAATGGAACCAAACAGAAATATTAATTCCTACAAAGATTAAATGCCTTGGTGTGTTTAGATATTTCCTTCCTTTAAAAGGCAACAAAGGCCAGTGTGATGGAAAGCGAGAAGTGCTGACCCTCCGTGTAGTATTCTCTAGCCGTCAGTTTAATTTTCTAGAGAGCTCATTTAATTACCGGACAGAGTTCCTTCAACATCAGGGAAGTGGCTTGCATTAACACAATCACATAAAATCCAGATTAGCACAAGAATTACGGAGTTGCTAGTGTAAAAGACTTAGTTTCTTCATCAGAATTCACACTTTAAGCAAAATCCTAGTATACTTCCTGTTGTTCAGTTGGAAGAGGATATGCCCTTTTATCTTGGATGTCTGTGTGTTTTCATCTAGGAGGTTTTATCAGGTGGACACCCCTTGCTTTCACGGGTTACATCACATTATAGCACACTCCACAGGGCATCCACATTGAGAACAATTTTATTTTAGTGACTACATTGTTAAAAAGTTACATCCCCAGGCTATAGGAATTACGGAAGCTGCAAGCAAAACAGATCCAGTTCGCTGTGGTCTTTGCCACTGAATTGTTAAGCGGAGTGTTCTCAACATGAGAGAGCGGGCAGGGTCTTACAGGCCTCCTCGCTCCCAGACCCTCTGTCCTCCAGTCTCTTCTGCACCTACCATAATTTGCGTTGTTGGCGTGCTTGCCAAATAATAGAGTTTGTTTGCTTATGATGGAGAGATGGTGATTATGAAACTATTTATCTGTAGAGTTATAGAAAGCTTAGCATTCTTTCCCACAAGGGGACTTTACTAAAGAGTTAAATGCCTTGGTTTAAACAAACAAAACTCATATGCTGTGCTCCTTATATAAACAGTAACGTTTCACTGAGAGGACAGGAGGAAAAGGTGCTCAGTCCTTCAGGAGTATCCGTTTCAGACGGTGCCCTGCCGTCCTCAGTACTCCCGAGGTGGGGGGGCTATAGCCGTCCTGTCTGTCTCCTGCTTAGGTTCTAAGTAAGATTTCATCTAGAGGGTGAAACAGACGGATCCTGTTGAAGGACTGAAAAGCACATTTACAGAGAATTTTATTTGACTCGAAGCTTTTCACTCAGCAAACACTGAGCACCTTCCCTGTGCCAGGCGGTAATAGCCACTAGGGGTACAGGCTGAGAACTTTCAAGTCCTGGAGAGCTTTTCACCTATAATCAGATAAAATGATAGCCCGAAGCCTTATTATGAAGAAATGGGCGGAGCCGGGCGCATGTGCGGGGCGGGTTTGACAGACGCTGCACGAGGTTTGGGTCCAGCATTTACAGGAAACAGTCCTCAGGACCCTTTGTTTACTTACAGGGGAAGATTTCAGCTTGGCAGTGGGAACAATTCTTATTTATTACAGCATTATATAAAATCTTGTCTTTATCCTAGTTTTTCATCGTTTAGAAATAGGGGTTCTAAAACTTTTAGCATTTATAGAAGCTTTTTGGGTTTTTTTTAAATTTTCTTCTAGTCTCACCTTTTTCTATCTTTACACAGTTTATGAAGCACTAAATTAAGTGCTGCTGTTTCCCATTAAAATGAACTTTTGAAGAGAAGCTAAATATCGTTACTGTCTTTCCCAAAACACAACTTCAGAAAGCTCTGGGAAACTGGAAAGTTGAAAAAGGGGGCGGGGGGCTGCTTATATATTGCTTGTATATTCTCTTACACTTGTTAACCTGCCTGCTTAACGCTGACAACTTCGTCTCGACCCAGGTGTACCATACTTTCCACGATGAGGTGGATGAATACCGGCGACACTGGTGGCGCTGCAATGGGCCGTGTCAGCACAAGAAGCCATATTACGGCTACGTGAAACGCGCCACCAACAGGGCACCCTCTGCCCATGACTACTGGTGGGCTGAGCACCAGAAAACCTGTGGAGGCACCTACATAAAAATCAAGGAACCAGAGAGCTACTCAAAAAAAGGCAAAGGAAAGACAAAACCAGGAAAGCAGCCAGTATCAGAAGCAGAAAATAAAGGTAACTCTGCTTATATGCTCCCAACTTTTCCGCGGCTGTGGCTGTAACGCAGACAGTACTGTCCATCAGGGACCTGGCATTAGGTAAGCTTAAGGATTGTTTCTAGTGTAGACGTTTTCAAGTGTGGACTCAAGGGAAAAAAAAAAATCCCGTTGTCCATGAAATGGTGGTAGAAAACTATCCTCTGCTGTATACACATGTGAGTAAAAGTAGAAGTAGTTTCCACCGCTGAAATTTGAGGGTGAAGTCCCTTTCCCTGTCCTGACTCACTGGGTCATTAGGATAGAAACAGAAGGCAAAGACTGTCCGAATGAAAACAGTAATTCAGATAACAATGCCCGGAATAGAAGTCCTAGCTACACCCCTTCCTATCAGTTGGAGTCTATCCAGGTGACTTCTGTTGATGTATGTATTTTCATTGGGAGAATGGGAAAAGGATATGACATGTATTACGCTAGTACTTCATCTTCAGGATTTATCCCTTTCCTGTGCAGTTCAGAGTTACTGCCTTTTTTTTTTTAACTTTTTTTAGCTCTGTAATCTCACTTTTTTTTTTAAAGTCTTTATTGAATTTGTTACAATATTGTTTCTGTTTTGTTTTGGTTTTTTGACCTGGAGGCATGTGGGATATTAGCTCCTTGACCAGGGATCGAACCTGCACCTCTTGCATTGGAAGGCGAAGTCGTAACCACTGGACCGCCAGGGAAGCCCCTAGAGTAACTGCCTTTTGAAGGGGTAACAAGGTTACTAAAGTTAATGCTTCTTCCCTTGGGAAGTTGTGGATTTGATGTGATAAGGACTCACAGACATAAGCTATATTTCTCATATCTGAAGTGTTCATTAGTAAGTTGAGAAGCTATAGAAGAATTTATGTGGAGAGATTTTATGCCCTCAGTTTTGTGAGTTGGGAAGATAAGAACGTGGTAGCAGATTTTTCGCTTCTGAAATGACACTTAAGAATACTAAAAGCAATTTTCAAGGTAAAAGTTACTTTGCTGTTGATGTTTGTGTGATAGAACTGCTTATCTAAATATGAGAGGGTGTTTTTGTCCTTTATGTTTTCTCAGTACCACAGCTTTCGGACTGCTGAGGATTGTCCGTCTCCCGTCAGTAGATAATTACAACATAGTTCTAATGCAGAACAGAAGTAGTATTTCTTCATTTGGAAAAGCTATCCATTAGCTTAATATTTGTTATGGTATTGATTTTGAGCCAAGGAAGAATCTTATTTGCTTCTTTTGCAGGTAAACCGAACAGAGGGGAGACACAGTTGTTAATCCCTTTCAGTGGGAAAGGGTATGTTCTAGGGGGAACCAGCAATTCGCCTTCATCTGGGAAATGTCTCACTTCACATGCTGTTAAAACCCAGGATCTTTTAAATCAGGACCATTCAGCAAATGCCTTAAGACCCAATTCGAAACCTGAGGTGACATTTGAACAGAACGGCTCAAGTGGGAAAACTTCCTTAGTCTCCGCTGCTCGCAGTTCCAGTCACCAAAGTGTTTTAAGCAACTACTTCTCGAGAGTATCGGTCTCCAAGCACAAGGCTTTCAGAAGTGTGAGTGGGTCTCCGATGAAAAGCCTCACGGTTGGTGACATCGCTAAAAACTCGGTCTCTTCTAGTTCTCAAAGGAGGGTGACATCTTCTAAGATATCCCTAAGAAGTCCTCTAAAAACAGTGGAATCGACATCTGTGACTGCACCCCAGGTTGCAGGTGGGCCTGAAGATCAATTCCCAAGTAAACGCCCCAGGCTCGAAGACAGGACTGTTTTCGACAACTTTTTTATCGCGAAAGAGCAAACACAGAGTGGTGGTAACGATCCAAAGTGTGGTTCACGTCCTATAGCTGCAACGCAGAATGCCAGCAGTTCATCTAGTCAGAGCAAAATGGTTCACTGTCCTGTTTGTCAGAGTGAAGTTTTGGAGTCTCAGATTAATGAGCACCTGGACTGGTGCCTTGCAGGTGATAGCCTCTAAGTCAAAAGCTGAAAAAAATCTCTGAAAAATGAATGGGTCTCACATGTCCCACCCGTATTACCTCATAGCACAGTGTCAGCCGCTCAGGAATTCCTGGTTAGTGCTAAGATTTGCAGATTATAACCTAGTTCACCCATATTAAATGTTCTATTTTATATATACATATATGAGATTGTAACTTAAACTGTTTTATGTCTGAGGGTGCTATACTCACTCGTAGGTGTACTGTAGCCCAGAGTTGCTTCTGGGTGCATACATGTATAATTTTTAGATACTTTTGTTCTTTCTTTTAAGAGTATTTAAATCTGTTAATCTTTTTAATTTGCATATTTTCCTTAAAATAGTCAGTGAGGAATCCTGTCAGGTGTTTGGTTAAATTCCTTTATTAATATTAAAACTCATTCCCAGAACTGGTAATATTCATAGTATCGGACATATTGACCAAAAATACAACCTAGTTGTTTTCCGGTACTCAAGGCTTTTGGTTTTTCTTTTTTTTTTTCTTCAAAATTTTAACAGGAAATACGTTTCCTATATTATAAAGATTTTTATTTCTCTGTTTCACTAAAAGGTGGCAGCAGGTTTAAGGTTAAAGTAGGTAAGCAGAGTAAAATAAATGCCTTTTGGAACATTGCTGGTAACAAATAGCCAGTGTAATTCTGTGGGCCAGGGCTGAGCTCTAGCGAAATGGCTGGTTAAAGCTCAGTACTAAGTAACGGCATATAGAGCATAACCGAGTTGCCGAGTTTATGTGCACGTGGACCATCATCTGGAAACAGTATGATGAACCTTAAGCCAAAGTTGAAACCATTTAGGAATACCATTTGTGTATGTAAAAAATTATATTTCTTTTAAAAAGCATTCTTTTCCACGTCCCAGCAAAGGGACAGAGATAGTTTGGTCAGCTTACTTTGTCTCATGGCTCTGCCGCCAGTGTGTTGGCATATTTTCAGGGCCTTAGTTCACAGGTTTTCTTTTTCTTAACTTTGTTGCAACACGACTTTACATCCGTAAGGTGCAGCTGGGTTCCCCGCTGAGTGACCACTACGCAGGTGCAGTTAGAGAGCATTTCAGTTGCCATGAAGTGTCCTTATGGGCAACTCTCGCCAGCCAACACCCACCACCCCAGAGTAACCAATGTTTTCGTCTGTCACCACGGTTAGTTTAGCTTGTTTTTAAACACTATGAAGTAGTACCTTTGTTGCTATGGGTAGCAGAAGTTCAGTCTTTTCATTGCTCTGTAGTATTTGTATGAATGTGCCCGAGTTTATCTATCATTCTGATATTAATGGACATTGCAATTATCTCCAGTTTGGGGCTGGCCATTCTGAATAACGCTGCTAAGAACGTTCTTACTCATTTCTGCTGAGCATATCCCCAGTCTGGAATGCAGGGTCACCAGGTGCATTTATGTTTAGCTTTAGTAAATGCTGCCAGTTTACAGTCCTGCCCGCAGTGTATGAGAGCTTGTCACTCAGCAGTCTTAACGCTGTTGTCAGTCCTTTTCATTTTAGCCTGTCTGGTTGAGTGTTTATGAGTTTTGATATTTCTTAAGCATGAAGTTAAACAATAGTATTTAATAAATATTTATAGATAAATGACTTAAAATGTGTATTATGTTGAATATATACCGTTACACTTTCATAGAGGATCATTTTCTCTACTTCAATTTAACAAATTTTGTGCAGTTTAACACTTTTTGGGGGCGGAGGGGTGCAAAACCGTACAAGGTTCTGGGGCTGTGAAGTAAGTAAGAGCCCGAGTCCTCAAGGAGCTTTACAGCCTAGTCGGGGAGTGAGACAAGCAGAGGTGGTTTCAGCGCAGTAAGTGCTCTGACGGGCTTCTGCCGGCGCTGCGGGAACTTAAAGACGATCAGCAGAACAGCCCAGGGCTTCAGGGGACGGAGGGACAAGTTCTGCATCAGGCTGAGTCTCCTAGGGCCAGTCAGGGTCGCCTGGGGTCGGGGTGGGGGATAGAAAGGGCCTTGCAGAGAAGGAACACGAAGGCTTGGAAACAGACCGGCACGTTCGACTGGGAGAACGAAGCTGTTCCAAGTGGACGGAGTGTATGTAAGATGTGAGGGGTAAGATGGCAGGAGAAGGGCTGCAGACAGGACAGGTGTACGCAGAGCCTGAGGGCAGAAAGACCCATCCGTCCGTCACGTTCTGCGCTTTACATCCAGTTTGTATGGCCATCTGCTGATTCAGGTAGGGCTGGTGCAGTGAGGGTTGGGAAGGCTTGTAAGCCAGCCAAGAACATTCGAGAAGTGTTTTGACCAGTTCTCCGGGGGCAACAGAGACAGGAGGAAGAAAGGGGGGCAGTGGCAGGGAAGGAGAGAGGACGGGTTCGAGAAATACTCAGGTTGTAAAATCAAGAGCTGGTCAGTTTTAAGGGATGATGGGAATGTTAGTTGGCAAGAAAACAAGTTAATTTTAAATTTGGGATTAAATAAGCCTTCGCGTCAATCGCTCAGAATTCTGATACTCCCCAATCTGTCATTTATATTAGAAAAATAGTTTTCTGTTCTGTTGGTTTGTTTTTCCCTTTTAAAGCAAGTTTCCTATACTGATAACAGTCATTTGGGGTCAACCTTTAAATGTTGTTGCCCTTCATGTTGGAGAGATGGGGTGGGAGAAGGGGAGCAGACTTGACTTCTGTAAAAATTCGGTGTTTTTTAAAGTCAAGGTTATACAATATCTAGCAAAGCAACTTTAGACTTAGAAAGTATAGTAGACTTTCACAGTAGACTGTACATGCGTGTGCTAACTGGAAATTCTAAGGTGGGTGGGGATGGGGCAGATCTCGCAGAGTATCCCGTCGTCCTAAAGCGCTGAGCTTGTGGGGTTCCCCCCCCCAAAGCTTAGAGGAGTTTTAAGTAAATTAGAATGTCAAAGTGAAAGAGGCGCTGCATCTCCCTGCAGATTAGTACCCAGCTGGGATCCCGTGCCTGGGGCACACGCGGTATCTCCTCTCACTGGGCTGCTTGGTGAAAAAGCGGAAGTCTTTGCAGTTAGTCCTTATTGAGGGGCAGCGGGTTCCCGTTGTTCTTTGTCTCAATTTTTTGTCCTTGAGGCTACTGGTGCCTTAGCAGTTTGTTGTGTGTGTTGTTGACTAAGTAGCGTATCCACCAAATGAAGTGAAACTCTATTGGACAATTATCATTACAGATTAAGTTGCCTGGGGAGTTGAAATGAACAGAAGAGGATGCAATGAGGAGATCAGCTCTGGTTTTCCTTTATTTTTCTAACATTCCACCAGAATGTTAGAAGTTATGTAATTCCATACACATCATCACACACCTTTTGATATGAAAAGTGAAAGACTTGATCTTCTTAAGTGACTCAGGAATCTCACTATTAAAATTTACACCGTTGTAGACTGTAATACAGAAACAAGCCGCTGTTTGCTTTCTTCAGTTCTGGTGCTAATAAACCTACCAAAAGATTTATACCCTCTGGCTTCACTGAACACCAGATGGCGCTCTTAGTAAATTAAATTTCTCTGAAAAACCGAAGGCAAAAGCAAAGCCAAAAGGATATAAGGGAGAAACTTCAACGGGCATAGTAACTGCTAATTTTGACCCATAAAGGGAAACGGTAGGTTAGGATCTCAAGTCCTGAGAGAGGAGGGGACACAGCATGGCCAAGAGTGTGTGCTTGTTCAGACAAACGAGGACTGATGTACAGGGCACCGTAATCTCCCCAGACTTGTTTTCATTTCACCTTCCACTCTGAACACTTAACACATGGCAAAACATGGTACTCCCCAACAGAATGTCTTCCAGACGCGGTGGGACCTATACTTTCTACTGCTTTCAAAATCACAGCACTCTTCCTTTGAATGTCTGGTACTTCTTCTTTTGTTGTGTATCATCTAGGTTAGTCTGAAAGCTTCCTAGGACTTAATGTCCTTTGCCCCTGTGTCAGAGGTCTAGAAGAAAGAAGAGGGGCCTGTTAAATTCTTGGCGTTTCTCAACTTCCATCGTTACCTGCTTTTGCAAAAACATCTTAATGTAACACTGACTCGTTCCCATACTTCCCTGAAGAATCAAAGTTTGTATTTTCAAGATAGGATATTCTTAAGACCCAAATCATTCCAGGTTATAAGCATGCTTTGCAAACTAAATACATGAAAATCTGCATCTACATGAAAGAAAACTGGATTTTTTTAACAAAAGATTCCTCACAGGGTTCCTTTATGTATTTGTATACATTTAAAATAATTCCCTAGGGAAGGTAAGATGCACCCAGACACCTGTTCAGTTGCATTCTTACCATCAGATACTCAAATAGCCACCTCCATAGGATCCCCGAGGGGAGGATGGAGTCTAGCTTCTTGGCATGTCTGTGAGAGCCACCGTGGTTATTTGTAGACTGTTCATTCTCATTGGTATAGCAGGCGTGTATGTGTCCATCCGGCTTTCCAACTCTTTGTGCCTATTTTATTTTGTACTTTGGGCTGCTTTCCTACTTTTTTTTTTTTTTAAATGACCATTATATATTCAGTTGAATCTATTCTTCCTGGGGTACCTCACAATTTAATCTTTTTAATTTTGTCATTTTCAATTTCTCTACTGAGTTACATCAGCTCTTGTTTCACAGCTTCCTGAGGAGTCTTTTGGACCATTTTTGTTCTGAGGTTTTGAATTTCGAATTTCAGGTGTTAGTTTTTATTTCCTGCCAAGTTCTGTTGGAGGATATTTAATGCACACCGAATATTGTTGCAGTTTTCTGCCTTATGGTTGAGGGGAGAATTTTCAGCAGCTATACTTCTCGTTTTTTTTCTTCTTATAGATAGTAGTGTTTGTAGATATTTTCTTCCGTTTTCGGCTCATTTTCAAAGGTATTCTTTGCCTTGACTTGCAGAAATGGTTGGTTCGATGTAGGCAAGGATGAGGGGTTTCTGATTCAAGAGTGTTTTCTTCTGCTGGAACAGTGAAATACGGTATTTCTCAAGAGATGACACTTTTCTTTGTGAGGTGTGTTGGGGCTTGGAGTCTCACCTGATTCTGTAATTTTACTTTTCTAAGACCCTTACTTCCTCCTTTCATTTTATCATCAAGCCTCCAGGAGACATCTCCCCCTGTCCCAGACACGGTACCTTCCTCACACAGCCCCCTTCAATCTCATTCAGACTTCCTCTTGATGATCCCGTGGGCAGCGCTGTGATGCACTGGTGTGAGGCGTCAGTATCCCCATCACTCGTGCTCGGGCCCTGTGTACTGCCACAGCTAGGCCCCCTGCCCTTGTCCCTTTACCATATAGTTTCCACCTGACTCTGCCTTCATAGGGATTCTGATGCCGGCTCTAGCTTCCCATAAGATGAACTTTTTTCTGTGTCTCACAGTTATGCTGCAGGTACAGGTTATAGGTGACTTTGTTGGGAAGACAGTGAAAGAAATTCAGATTCAGGCAGCAACTACTATTCCTTGGAAAACCAGAAGCTCAGGTACTCCCCCCTTAAATATGAACACACAAGCAAGAACTATCAGACCTGGGAGGAAAGCTTCTAACCTGACAGACAAAAATGAAATCAAACAGAAAACAACGTTCAATACTGTGTCTATTCAACAGAATAGGTTTTTCTATATTTTAAAAATTTAGAGAACATAAAAGAGAGCTCTTGAAAATTAAAAACGTGAGAGCAGACGTGAAACCCTTGCGGGCAGAACTGAAAAAGACACGTCTCCTCGGTAAAGGACAAAGACGCAGAGGAAGCAGACGACAGCAGCTGGCTCAAACCTGAGGTGCACTGTCTGAATGACACGGGTTCAGAAAGAGCAGAGAGGGTGGAGGGGAGAAACAATTTAAGAAAATGTCCCCGAATGTACGGCACGAATTTACAGCTTGCATACCTAGCGTATTGGCGGAGAACGGGTGACTGTAAAACGGTGGAGCCCTGGGGACAAAGAATTATTCCGTGAGCTTCCACAGAGGAAAAGCAGATGACATGTAAAGAATTAGAGACAGGAACGGCTTCAGATTTCTCAGCATCCACACTGCGACTTAGAACCTGGACAGTGCCTTCAGAAGTCTGAAGGGTAATTATCTCCAAGCTAGATTTCTAAACTCAGGCAAGTTACCAATTAAATGTGAGGGTCAAAAAAAAAAAAAAAAGACATTGGTCTCAGGAAACTGAGCTCTCACATACTCTCTCACAGAACGCGTCGAAGGCCAGGCCCACCAGATTGAGAAAGTAAACCAAGACGGAGGAAGACATGGGACCCAGGAAATGGGAGACCCAACGGAGAGTGGTGATAGATCTCCAGAACAATGTGGAAGGAGGTCTAGGGAAGGCAGCTGTGCGCCAGGCACAAAGGGCAACCACTCCAGGTTCCTGCAGGTTAGACGCCACAGGGGAAAACAAAAGATCAAGCAAGACATAAAGAAAAAAGTAAACTGGGAAAGTCATCATGGTTTATTCTGCGTCTCACCTTTGAATTAGCACAAATAGCCTTCCCCCCCCCCCCCCGCCCCGGCTGCGCCGCGCGGCATGCAGGATCCTAGTTCCCCAACCAGGCATCGAACCCGTGCCCCCTGCAGTGGAAGCGCAGAGTCCTAACCACTGGATCACCAGGGAAGGACCGCCAGGGAAGTCCCAGGTAGTCTAACATTAATGTGACCTAAGTTACAATGTAATTATGTAAGGACATCAGGGAGGTATCGCAGCGGCAGTGGAGGAGGGCTGGAGAGACACCTGTATTCTTACCTTCCACGTGGGGAAGTTAGGAGATAAATGTCGGACAATGAAGAATCAAGAATGTAGCGACGAGGGCTTCCCTGGTGGCACAGTGGTTGAGAGTCCGCCTGCTCATGCAGGGGACACGGGTTCGTGCCAAGGTCCGTGAAGATCCCACATGCCGCGGAGCGGCTGGGCCCGTGAGCCACGGCCACTGAGCCTGCGCGTCCGGAGCCTGTTGCTCCGCAACGGGAGAGGCCACAACAGTGAGAGGCCCGCGTGACGCAACTGTATTAAGAACCGGGCACACACCCAAAGAATCACTTAGAAGAGGTGAAATCTTTTCTCAGGGGAAGGACACAAGGGGCTGTTTTCCTTAACAACCCCTACAAAACAAGCTGACTTAGCTACGTGTGCATTTATACCTTTGACTTAGAAAACTGTAAAGGCATTTTATAGAAAAGCATAGAAATATAACAATTTTGGCAGAAAAAGGCCTAATCTCAATGAAAGGGAGGTCTCATCCAGTAACTCCCTATCCAGTAATCTCTACAACACCTGTTCAGAGCGCAGAAATTATCCATTCGATACGAAGAGCTTTAGCCGCCTGCAGCTGCGTAGGCTCTCCCTGTCTTATGAACTGGTTTATATTTAAGTGTTTTCTACTTGTAAAGCTCTTCCCGGCTCATGAGGCCACGCCCTTTATACATATCATTGGTCCAATGGTCCGTCCTTGAGCACTGCCACGGTTCAGGTGAAATTTACTTGCTGGTCAACATCATGAGAAGACTCTGCCTTAAAATCAACGGCAGAATCTGGAGAACGCATTCCTGGCATTAAGATGTCTAAAAACCTATTCCTGAAGCAGTGGAGACTGGGTACTTCTGAAAGTCCATGTGCATTATATGATCAAATATATGGTATAAATACGTGTAACTGCCACCCGCAGCTAGATACTCTCTCATCCTTGAACCCTGTGTGTCTCGGCAACAACGTGTGTTTCATTTAGGTCGCGCACGACTCTTAAGGTTGGAGCTACTGTGCTTGTTTCAGATGAAAAGGGCTCCGAAGGTCACGCAACTAAGTGGCTGAGCCAGAACTAAACAGATCGGTCAATCCTGCTGTGCTCTTTTACCACACTACCAAATTTAACGAAGTCTTCATCCCTAGCTCATCTGCCCTCTCCTTTAACCCACGCAGCTATGTTTCAGCACAACTGTCCAAATGCCCCAGGATAGGTTGGGATATAACAAAAACACCATACCGAAAAATATTTTAAATAAGAGATAAATGAACTTGTATATTGACCTCATGTTGTGAGAGCTCTTCAGTTTCTTACATACACACATAGGACACCTGTGACGGCCAGCGATAGAACCTAGTGGCCCTTCCTTTTTGCAGCAGAGGGGCGACACAGATATGCTCGACAGCATAAAAATCCTAGTAAAAGGGCAAGAATCCAAATGTTGAGAATCCAGCCAGAGGTCATGGAGCCCGTGGACCCAGTTCAGCTACTCCCAGGATGTTGGTGAAATTGTCAGACTCCCATGTTTACTGTTCTCTCTTCCCCGTTATCATTTATAAAAAGCAATACCAAACCCTCTGGACTGAACCAGAGATGTGTGATAGAAAAGCACATTATCTGACGGAAGGGCCCATTAAGAAAGTCAGTGTATGATAAAGGATTAAAAAAAAAACAAGACAGGCGGAAAGAAGCATAATTTTTTCAAGAACATTTATACATCTTTTTAATTAGATTAGCTTTACAAGCATCTGGAGAGCTTTTTCATAATGAAACGCCGCTTCTCAAATTACATGACTTTATAGTCTATCTGTAGATGAATCCTCAAATTCTTTGCCTGCTGTGGATAAAGGTCTGTGTTTTACGGCTGGTTAATATGGTGAATGAAAACAGCATTAGAAGCTTTATCTTTAACCAGGATTAAACACATATAGGCCACAAAAAGTTTTAAATTTTGTTTTATATAGAGTCCTGCTTGGTGACAAGTTAACGGTCCCACTAACATGAAATGAACAGATTTTAAATGGATATTAAAGGAATGGCTATCCCGATTTCTCAATCCTTTCACAACAATCTCCAAGAACTTACATAAACTTTTCCAAAAACAAAAAACAAAAAAACACAAAAAACCAAAACTTAAAACCTGTCTGGTGAGCAAAACCCACAGGTAGTAGAATCTGACACTTTGCACAACTGCAGAGAAACACATCTGAATGACACAGGGGCTCCCAGATTAAAAGGCTGTTGCTGTACACCTTCACAGACAAGCCTCCCATCCACATCATAAGATTTCTACTAGACCTAAAAATAACAGCGCTTTTTGAGTTGTGGCCTCAGGCAGCGCACTGCACCGCAGGCCGGGTGGCAAAGACAACTTGCGCTCGGGGAGTGTGGAGGGCAGGGGGCAGAGGCACTTACTGTCGAGACGCTCCGCTGTATTCTGTGGAACTAGGAGAGGAAGCGGAACGAAACTGCACGCGGGCGAGGAAAAACAACAGTCAACTGTAATTGTCTCCTGCAAGTTCTCCGGAAGTGAGATCACAATACTGAATATTCAATCCCACCCTAAGTCCACACTGTCAGTTCACTAAACAATTTTTTTTTCATGTTTTACATGAACAATAGCAATCTTTTAATAAAAATTACTGAGCTTTCCATAGAAAAGGTCTCTAATTGAGTACAAACTATACAGATGCTAAAACTGTCATAGGTTGAAATATACAGAAATATTTCTGTACACTCACATTATTTTGGCAAAGAAGATTAAGGATAGAGATAGAAAACTGAAGTGGGCAAAGGTCTTACACCCATAATTCACGCAAAATACAGATACCACCCTTAGGGCTTTGCTGAAGAGCCTAGGAAACTGAAGTCTAAGACACCCATCCTAATTCAGGTGTTAAATAACAGAAGTCTGGGAGGCCTTGTGTGATTTTGTAGTATTCCCTCTTTTTTTCCTGAAAAGTGAAAAAGCAAACTCATGAAACATAAAAGTATCTGTTTTTCTGCTTTGTGTTTCGTGTTTGTAAGCTAAACATCCATCTTTCGGTACTGACGAAGAGCGTCATGTCTGGGGAGTGTGTCAGCAGGGGTCTGAGGCGTCACTAACGTTAAGTCTCTACCAACACCGTTCAGTCTGAATGTGCACAGCCTCCCCTTGACGCTACCCAACAGGAACGAGGTGCTGATCTGCTGACCAGATGGGCACAGGAGTAGGAAGAAAACGTTAACAGCAAAACTGAAAGTACAATCAACTTGACGGGAAGCAAAAGGAAAAGTCTTAGGAAAGGGGACAGTATCTTCTACATCTATAGGATATATATACCTGAAAGCATAAGAAAGCCCTTTATCTTGGGAACTTGATGCTGAGGATAACCTCAAGTTCATTTAGTGCCAGTCACTTTAGTTTTTTTAAATGTAACTTAAAAGATAAAACCTTTTTACTATGTATGTTTTCTTATAAAGCATGAACTAGAAGTTATTGGTAGTAAACGGTGATGGCTTTACTGTTATGTTTCACTACTAACAATGTCAGGAAAACAACAGCAGCAATTTCTAAGAGTCCAAATTAGTGTAAGACAGGACACAAAACAATCGGATTTTTCAGCTGGTGATTAAAGTGCTCCTTTTCTTATTTTAAGTAAAAAGAAAATTAAAGTAATCATTAGTCACTGGCAACAATCATTATAAGAGGCCTCTTAGGGCAAAATTTAATAGTACGAAGAGGTTTACAAAAATAGATTGATGCTATTTGGGGGAATAATACTGTAATTTTTTTCTCAATTCAGTTTTGATAAATTGTACCTGATCATATAAAAATTACTTCAAATTCAAACTTGACTATATAAAAAAGGGAGAGATGCAATGCAGTCAGCTAGACGACAGACCTGGCAAATATAAGAGTGAAAAAGTTCCACCTAGGGCACTTATCTCATGTCCAGATGTAAATACCACTTTCAGCTGATAACTTATATTCCTCCCATCACAGGTTTGGAGTCAATCATGCAGTACAAAGCCACACAGTCAAAATCTTCGTTTTGATGCAACACAAAAAAGTTGTTGGTTTCCTTAAATTGCCAACTGGTGGTCTATTTTCTTTGTCCCATTTATTCGTATTCACAAGTTAACAAACAGCGTCAATAATTACTGTAGATGAGTGGGGTATTGCTGGATCAAAGGCTCTATAAGACGTCTTTACTGATTGAATCAGAAGGTTTATTGAGTTCAACCCTCACACCTTTTTCACCTGCAAGGTAAAAAAAAATTCATTCATTCAGTAAGCACCAGAGTACTGCTTCCCACTAAGTTCCTAACAGTATGCACAGCGTTTCAGCTTTGCAAACACACATCATCTGAAAACGATCATGCTTGCACTTCCAAAAGTTACCCTCAGGACTGTATTACGAGGCATGCACAGACGCTGAACTAGTAAACCCTCAAAGGGAAAAATCATTCTCTACACAGAGATAATGATTTTTGTCTCCTTTTATTTGAAAAGCAAATCAAACTGCTGTAAGAGCACAGTGTGTTCAGCATCACTGAAAGCACACTACTAGGCTTCTGTCCCAAATAAACTTTAAAAATACACAGAAAATGCGTGAACATTCAATTTTTATAGTTTTATAAAAGGCTGATGTGGGATTATCAACGGGCTCATGAATATACAGCTAGTTAAATCAGTAATATGAATGAACTTGAGCAGGTTTGTGGAGATACAAGGTAGGGTTAAAGACAAGACAGGTCAGTGGTCCATCCGATGGAAACCTCAGACCCAACTGCTCCAGGAGATAACCCGTAACTGGGGGTGACCTATGGACGCCACTGGCAGACATGGACTCCACATGCCTGTCTGCTTTACTGATTTCAGCATGTCAATTCATCCCCTTTGTATTAATTTTCTTCATGTCCACATTTTACATGGCAGACCTGGAGTACTCTTCAGAGCACGTACATCTAACACGGAAAGGATATTATTACCTTTCCTCTGTGGGGAGAATGAGAGGAAGCCAGCCTGTGACTGAAAAGGATTACCACAGAAAAACTCAGCTTGGACTCAAACGATTTTCCCAGACTTCTTTGTCTCAAACTTTCCTCATCTTTGGGCAATTGTGACGGTTCAAGATAACAATGAAGATGACTTAAGAGCAGCCCTCTTCAATAGGGGAATTAAGAATCAGACGGAAACAAGGAGCCAGTCTTCTGGCTCACGGAAAGCCCTGCCTGGCTGCGGGGTCTCTTCCTTCCGGTGTACCCTGGCCCCAGATGTTTACCTGTTAGATATTTTACTTTAGCTCGTGCTCTCTCATCTGCATCAAAATACCAAACAGTTATTGCGTACCTAAAAGAAAATTCAGAATAGGGTAAGAATGATCACACTGGGGAAAACAAAGGGTATTCTGTTGCAAAGGTCTACTAAAACTTGTAACGCCAAAATAATGCCTAACTTGGGGTGACATCAGATGATAAGCGAGCGGAGCAACAACCCACTCACTTAACCAGTAGTCCCAGTGCTCAAGAGTATGGCAGAGAGCCAGGAGTAGCTAAAATTTATGTTGCAGAGTTGATGAGTTTTTATGACTTTCTTAACACCCACTTAACCTACTTGATTATCTGTTTTGCAAGCCCACAGCAGATCAGAAACAGACAGTAAGAAGGTAAGAGTGGCTGTTACAGAAAAAGCACGCTATCAATAGCACAAGTTCTAAAAGAAAAACAGAGAAGGACTCAAGGCCAGGGGCCCTGTAGAGCAAGGGAGGGCTAAGTCTCCACCACTTCTAAGGACACCACTACACACATACCGGCAAAGAATCGTGATGGGGGTTTACAATTTTACAAGCTGGAGTCATCAAGAAAGTTACATTATGCTAAGAATGTTTTAGGATTTTTATCAAAGCAATTATACTATGTTTTGTTTCATTTTTCTGAAAATTTCATCACTCACTTGGAATATCTCATTTCACAAATACTGAAGAAGCTCTGGTTTACTAAATACCACTTAGTTACAGCTTTTGGTACCAATAACGTAGGAAATGTGCACACACCACAGGCAGCGGAGCCCGCTGCACATGACCAGCGCCTGAGTAGAACGCAGCCATCGGTCAGAGTGTCCTGCGGCTTCTGGCCAGTGTTCACTGGGGGACAAAGCAACACTGACTGATCAAATGAAGAGCCAGCAAACGTGGCAGAACTAAATCCCGTAACACGTCGGAAGCAACGAGTCAAAGGCAGAGTAGAGTGGAGGCTGGGAGTCTGGGCAGCGGGGGAGGCCGAAGGCCCAGGCCACTCAGCTGCAAAGGGGCAGAGCTGAGCTTGAGGTCTGGCCTCCCGGCTTCCAGAGCTCCAGCCCCTCCCCTACCACGCAGCCTCTTCTGTCCTGTCAGGCGGCCGTGGCAACAGGGAAGGTGCACAAACACTTTGGCAGGTCTTCCGCACCTGCCCTACACTTTCAGTTACGTAGTCATCAGAGTTCTAACACCTGCCCCAAGGCCTTCCCAGAAGACAGCTGTAGAGCAGCAGGCGTGGCTCTGCTTCCCCTGCCTCTCCCTCCAGCCATCTGTTTAGAGGCCCCTCGTCCCCACGTCCCCCTCTGCTGGGACTTCCACAGCCGCCCCCGCTCCCGGCAGAGGCCGACGCTGCCCTAATCCCCACTCCCCACACTCCAGGCCCAGTGGTGACACTGGACCCATCGATTCCAATTCAACAGGCCTGTCTCCCTCCTCCAAAGCCCTGGAGCACTCCCTAATCGTCTGGCATCTATTTACCACCTATCGGTTCTGTCTTCATCTAGAAAGGCTACAACCACACCGTATCCGAGATTCCATAAAAAGCAATGTCTGTGAAGCGGTCTCTAGGGCAGAGACGGGCACCGGGGGCACGGGAGGCGAGGCGGGGATTCAGGACGGCGCGCCGTGTGGTGTGACGGGACCCCCGGCCTCCACCCAGGGATTCTTTTGGCCGCTAGCCACACCACTCAGCCGGCACTCACTACGATGAATTACGGCTGAGGCGACATGGCTCGGAGAGAAGCCAGAAGGAGGGACAGGTGACAAAGGCTTCAAAGCTTGAACCTCATCAACTGCTGGCCCGTCCCTAACATCATTATCAAGAGGCAGCTCTTCTCCCAGTGTGTCTAAGGGACCTAGGCAAATGCGTGCCAGTGATTCAGTACTGTAAGGTTCGAAGTTCCTTCTATAATGAAAAATAGGTATTAAAAAGTAGCACTTTTTTCCCCGAATATTCATTTTGATAACAATGTCTGTAACATCTTCCATTTTAATAAACATTTTAATTGGGTCATGGTAAATGGTAAAAGAAATGTTTTTAAGAATACATTAAACATAATAAGTTTAGAAAACTAAACTTTGTAGGAAGAGAGTGTAACGTAGAAAATAATGCAGAGGAGCGTGTAACAAGCCTCACAGATGCTTACTGTTGAAGCTGAAGGGTGAGTTTTCTAACATTAACTCCCAAATACCTCTTCTCCACTTGCCTTTGCTCTACTCTTCCTCTGTATTTCTACTCTCTGGTCATGTGTTTTTCTCTTCTGTATCATTTTTCTACGTCATCCCTCTGCCCCCCACCCCTGCCGGACCACCTTTAACGAAGTTGCCCTTTCCCTTCTCTATCTAATCTTTACTCCCTAAGTGAATACTCTCACCAGATCCGAGAATGGATCATAGTTAAGGGAAGACGGGAGCCCCATGCTCCCGTGACTGACCCCAGACACCGAGTGGCTGTGCAAAGAGACTCACAAGCATTTGGTACCAACTGTGAATCAATCTCATAGAATTATTCAAATTAAACAGTTACGACCGAGGCCCTCTGATAAAGGCAGGTGAAGAGCAGGAAAGTACGCATTAGAAAATGTCCATGTTCCCCCCAGCCACCCCCTCCTACCCTACATGCTCTTGACCACTTCTTCCTGAAGGGGAGGAGTACTACCTTGTAGCGTATGCTGGCTGCACTTCATGAGGGTTGCGACGGTCGGACCAGAAAAACAGCAGTCTATCAAACCTGGGTTCAATGTCGGCAAACTGGGCCTTGCCTTCCGGGAAAATTCGAAGTATACCTCCACTTACCTAGGAAAAGGGCCAAATATGTAAGCGTGAGTGACCCAAGAATGCTACAAAATTAAATTTAGGGGGGAAAAGACCAATTCAGGATATCCGAAGTCTTAAATCAATTATTCACAAACATATCTCGGTTAACGAGGTGGGAAGGTGAGCTGAGATTTCAAGTACATGCACCAATCAATACAAGGAAACATTCGTTCCTTCTTTTAGAGAATTTTGTAAATACTTGATGAGACAGATGTATATGATCTGAACTCAAAAGTCTTAAAATGACACTTGAAAGCCTAGAAGAGTAGTAAGCATTTCTTATTTATGTATGGTGATGATCTGCTTAACCTACTCTTAAAAATGTATTCGTATCTAGTCATGTTGACTAAATTACTACAAATGGTTAAGTATGTCAAAGAACTAGTTCTTTGCCCTTGCCAAATCTAATGCCTCTTATTTAAGGAACTCACTAAATCAGTAGAAAGTGTCATTTATCATCAGCGCTGCAGTCATTATTAGAAACTGTAGCTCTCCCTCCCCAGACTGGGCCTGACACAGGGATGACTCCCCGCCTATACAACTGGACTCCCCTCACAAAGGATCATTACTATTTACCCCAGCAAATACCCTTCTCTGTTTGGACCAGATGGACTTACCTATTCATTCCAATACTGACTGGATGTCTATTGTTCTGGGCCCTGTTCTGGGCCCTGGGAGCAGAGTAGGAAATAATTCAGACAGATGTGGTCCTTGTGGTAATTATAATCTGGGTGGGGGGGGAGTAAAGCGAGGTAAACCCGACCCAAGTGAGTAGCTCTTCACCCTTGGAAAACTCAACTCCTAACAGGTAGACTCTTCAACTGAAAGGCACATTGATACTTGATCAAGACACCATGGAGGCGGAGCCTATTCCTCGGTTCCACTACAGCCAGAGAAGCTCACTGTCAAGTAAGGTAGATTCAGGCTACCCGGTTCCCTTGCCTTCCTTCCTCAGGTTCCAGCGTTGTTCCGAGCGACTGCCAAAGCACTCGTGCAGACATCTTTTAAAGGAGCTCTAGACTGTGACCGAGAACATGCCTCTTTTCTCTCCCCCTGCCCTCCGCCCTTTCACTGGAGTCGCCGGGAATAGCACAGGCCATCTGCTGAAAATGTTCAGAAACACGTAGTTGAAGCTACCAGTCTTCCTCTGGGAAACGTTCCCTGATCCCTGAATTAGGCGGGCTCCCACGTGTTCCCACAGCAATCTGTCCTGCACTTGGCAGCGCCAACTGTAATCGTCCGTCTACTGATCTGTACCCTCCACTCCAGCCCAAGCTCTAGGAGGGATAGTTCTATTTCTGCTGTTTCCAGCACCCAGAATAACTTCTGCCACAGTGTACATATTCAGTGCAATCTTGCAGTGAAAGTTTTCAGTTTTACATATAAAAATACTGAAGATTTTTTTCTGCTTATATGCTAATTTAAAAACAACGTATTAATGACCTTGGACAGGTCATATAAAAATTAAAAGATCAGCCTAGAAAGAACCTAGATTCTAACAAAATGTAAAATTTAAGAGTTGATCAAACATATTCATAGTTTTCTAGATATTCACAAAATCGGGAAAAAAATTTTAATTCTAACCAAATTTATAGCAATTTGTTTTGTGCGTTGGGCTCAAGGTGAATTACCAATTTTATGTCTCTATTTCAAACTTTAAAAGCTATAACAAAAAACCATGTTTGTTGACATAATGCCTCAAAATATACTTAGCAGTAAAACTTACCTCTACTTTGAACTTGGAGTAGGACAGAGGAAATTCTTTTTTTTTTCCCAGAAAAGTAACATTTTTTACTTTTAACTACTTGTCACACTTCTATAATACTTTCTATTCTTGCATTTGTTTTGTTACTTGCTCTTTTTAATTCTAAACTTTATTCATTTTATTGAGGTATAGTTGATTTACAATATTGTGTTAGTTTTAGATGTACAGCAGAGTGATTCGGTTATACACATATGTGTGCATATCTATATTATTCTTTCTTAAAAATTCTTGTCGATTATAGTTTATTACAAGATATTGGATACGGTTCCCTGTGCTATATAGTAAATCCTTGTTTCCCGATTCTAGATATAGCAGTGTGCATCTGTTAATCCCATACTCCCAATTTATCCCTCACCACTTTCCCCTCTGGTAACCATAAGTTTGTTTTCTATGTCTGAGTCTGTTTCTATTTTGTAAATAAGTTCATTTGTAATATTTTTCAGATTCTACATATAAGTGATATCATATTTGTCTTTCTCTGTCTGACTTACTTCACTTAGCATAATAATCTCTAAGTCCATCCATGTTGCTGCAAATGGCATTATTTTGTTCTTTTTTGTACCTGAGTAGTATTCCATTGTATATATGTACTGCATCTTCTTTATCCATTCCTCTGTCGACAGACCCTTAGGTTGCTTCCATGCCTTGGCTATTGTAAGTAGTGCCGCTATGAACACTGGGGTGCATGTATCTTTTTGACTTAGAGCTTTTGTCTTTTCCAGAACATGCCCAGGAGTGGGATTGCTGGATCATATGGTAACTCTTTTTAATTTTTTAAGGAACCTGCATACTGTTCTCCATAGTGGCTGCACCAATTTACGTTCCCACCAACAGTGCAAGAGGGTTCCCTTTTCTCCACACCCTCTCCAGCATTTATTATTTGTAGACTTTTTGATGATGGCCATTCTGACCGTTCTGTGAGGTGTTACCTCATTGTACTTTTGATTTGCATTTCTCTGATAATTAGTAATGTTGAGCATCTTTTCCTGTGTCTGTTGGCCATCTGCATGTCTTCTTTGGAGAAATGTCTACTTAGTTCTTCTGCCATTTTCTGATTGGGTGGGTTGTTTGTTTTGTTATTGAATTGTATGAGCTATTTGTATATTCTGGAAATTAAGCTTTTGTCGGTCGCACTGTTTGCAAATATTTTCTCCCAGCGCATAGGCTGTCTTTTCTTTTTGTTTATGGTTTCCCTTGCTGTGCAAAAGCTTATAAGTTTGATTAGGTTCCATTTGTTTATTTTTGCTTTTGTTTCTATTGCCTTGGGAGACTGACCTAAGAAAAACATTGGTACGATTTATGTCAGAGGATGTTTTGCCTGTGTTCTCTTCTTGGAGTTTTATGCTGTCATGTCTTATATTTAAGCCTTTAAGCCATTTTGAGTCTATTTTTGTGCATGTGTGAAGGTGTGTTCTAACTTCACTGATTTACATGCGGCTGTCCAACTTTCCCAGCACCACGTGCTGAAGAGACCGTCTTTTCTCCACTGTATATTCTTGCCTGCTCTGTCAAAGATTAACTGACCGTAGGTGTGTGGGTTTGTTTCTGGGCTCTCTATTCTGTCTCACCAATCCATATGTCTGTTTCTGTGCCAACACCACACTCTTTTGAGTACTGTAGCTTTGGAGTATAGTCTGAAGTCTGGGAGGGCTGTGCCTCCAGCTTTGTTCTTTTTCCTCAGGATCACTTTGGCAATTCTGGTTTTTTTGTGATTCTATATGAATTTTAGGATGATCTGTTCTAGTTATGTGAAGAATGTCATGGCTAATCTGATGGGGATTTCATTAAATCTGTAGACTGCTTTGGGTTATATGGCCATATTTTAACTATATTAATTCTTCCAATCCAAAAGCATGGAATATCTTCCCTTTTCCTTGCATCACCTTTGATTTCCTTTATCAGTGTCTTATAGTTCTCAGCATATAAGTCCTTCACCTCCTTGGTTAGATTTATTCCTAGATATATTCTTTTTATGATGTGATTTTAAACAGAATTTTTTTACTTTCTCTTTCTGGTATTTCATTGTTAGTGTAAAGAAATGCAACAGATTTCTGTATATTAATCTTGTATCCTGCTACCTTGCTGAATTCATTTATCAGTTCTAACAGTTTCTGTGTGGAATCTTTAGGGTTTTCTACATAGAGTATCAAGGACAGAGGAAATTCTTTAAATCAGTATATGATATGGAAAGATGACTGGATCACCGTGAGCATACTCTAAGTTTTAGGATTTGCTTTTAGAACAGGACTAAGTTTTTGTACATTTAAGACCTCATGATTTCCATTTATGTGCGTATGCATGTGGTGGAAGAAGGTGTTTTAAAGGTTATTTGATTTTTTAAAAATTACCTTAGCTACACAAGTGTGTTCACTCTCTGAAAATCCACTGGGCTATACATTATGTTCACTTTTCTATTTAAATATTTTGCTTCATTACATGTAAGTAAAAAGAGATTTTTTACAAAAATCAACCAAAAATTAGTTTATACAACCTCCAGTGCAATAATACATGACACACTTCTAAAGTTTAAATCATTTAAACTTAAGTGAAACTCAGGCTGATGTTAAGGGAATAAATATTTGCAACACGAGAAATTGGATACGCTGCACATTCTAACTGGTTTTACAGGATTTTTCAGTACCGATAAACTAGCTTTTCATAATCCGGGGACAAAGAAATCCTGCCTCCTATATCCCATAGCCCAGTGCCAGACACCACCTCTGCAACAATGCAAAGCACGAAATGCAGGCGCTAAAGAGCAAATAACTTCATAATCATAATACATAATCTCCTGCAAAAGTCATGATAAAACAAACACTCTCAGAAGTGTTTTTATAAAAACTACTAGAAGGGATATTATTTTAATAAAAGATACTTTTGTTAAAGTTAAATTTTGGATATGAATGTTTCAACATCCGAAATAAGGGAATCTACTTTTTGAGCTCTATGAGGATCTGTTTCATGTTAACAAAGACCCACTCCTAATACCTGAGTGAAACATACCTAAGGAGGAATGTTTAACTGTGCCACGTTTTAAAGACAGTCTCACCTATGAGGAGTATGAATCTTAACACTACTTGTGAGGAAAAAATACCTGTAAGAAAAAAAAATGCTCAATGAGGTGGCATACCTTGGCATCCCAGTCTTTATTAAGATAATATATACATGTCACACATCTTCCATCTCCATTTGGATTATCGACATGACGTACATAACCCGTTCCGTTGCCTGGATAACAAGCAACCATGGCCTGTAATAATAATAATAATAATAAATTTTAAAGTCCACATATGAATAAAAAGGGAAAACAGCTTACAGCAAAGATCTCTGATTTTCGGCTACTCTGACTTACGCTTAAATTCTTTCTCTAATAAAAATCATGTTTGTAAATAGAAGAGGTAAAAATCTTCTATGTTGACATTAAGAAAAAACACAGGGTGGGCTGGTGAACAATGCAAAGTGTGGTGAATTCTGCCTCGCAGCGATGGGAAAAGCTGATGTGGAAGGATGGGAAAGCCTGCAGGACCTCTTTCGTGATCGTCACTCATGCCGATAACCAAGATCAGGGGGGCTTTGTCCTGCTCCACGGGAGATGGCCACCCTCCCCGAGCTCGCCACAGAGCACCTGCGTTACCGTCCGACACTCACACACGTCCTCTGACACCATCTCTCTCTGAGTGGTACCAATTTGGATAGACACAATTTAGAAGATCAACTCCAAACACTAACTCATTTAATGTCAGTGATTTTTTAAAAAAGGCTAAATGACAAATTAGCATGTGAGGAACCCCTCTTCAAATCAGAAAGTCATTTTTCCACTCAGATTATAACAAGATGTAGTTCAGAAGACTGTTGGGTTTAAGTATGAAGGCGTAAGAGAGGCCCAAAATAAAAAGCACCAAATAACTTGCATGTCCTAGAAATGTAGTACATTATAATGAAGTGAAATTAGTAAGGGTAATTTTTTTTAAATCTCAGGAATTACGAAGAAAGCAAAAACAAAGATGCTCAAGATTACCAGTTATTCTTGAAATTCTTTATTTCTCTAATTTCTCCACGTGTTAAAGTTAATGGATAAGTATTAATGTCAATGAATTAGTACAGTCATCAAACAGTAATTAAATTACATCATTATTTAAGATAAATGGCAAATGCTGATTTTTAAAATTCCTAAGTGAACAAATAACTCTGTTCTATCTCTGAGGGACTAGAAAGCATTTTAAACATGAATGCTTAAAAAAAAAAATCACATTTTCATAGACACCTGGACCTACTGCTCTTTATCAGAAGAAGAATTTTTGGTGAAGATTACTTATGTCTCTATTTTTCATAATACTAGACAGACTTTAAATCCCTCTTCTTGTGACCTGAGGTTGTAATAAGAGGGAGAATGACATGTTTCTTGCATTTAATAATGCTCAATAAAAGATAAACCCAATTTCCTTGTCATTAGCTGCAAAGGAAAGGCATATGTAGCAGACCTTGAACATTAACTATAAAAAGGTACTAATTTAATAATGCAACTAATCCATATGTGATTAATTGAGACAATTATGGTAAATTACTTGATACATTCTTATCAACAAAAAAGGAAAAAGAAAAGAAAAGAAAAGAAAAATCAACCTGAACTCTTCCCTAAGGAGTTTTCATCTCGAGAAAGTTTACTCAGGCCTCCCTCCAACTATCTGGTTTGTAACCTCAGCATTTCTCGGGTAAGAACAAATGGGAAAATCTTTCTTCGATAGTCCACCCCACCCCACCCCACCCCACCCCACCCCATCCCTCCATTTACAAACACCTCTTGAGCACCTACTATGTACATGAAAGGGCCTGGGGCTAAAATGATGAACGAAGTCTCTTGCTTTCATTTGTTATGGAACTCAGCATAGTGGGGTAAATAATCAACAAACAGATATATAACGTGATGTTAGGTAGCGATGATTTTCTTCATATCTTATGAAAAGATAACACATTATTGACTGGGGGATTTTTGCAGAAACTAACGTCTGTGGCGTTAATACATCTCCGGTCAATAATGTGTTAAGTTGAAGGATACAGAAAATGACAGAACGATACTCTGACCGCTCTGAGGATCTAACACTGAGCAGAGATGAAAGGAAGGGAGTGGCGAGTCGCGTGTCCATGTGCGGGGTGAGCACGTCCGGCAGAGGGCCCACGGGCACGGAGGCAGCAGTGGCGTGGCAGGCGGAGGGCAGCAGCAGGACAGCTGCAGGAAAAGGAGCGAGGGCAGAGGATGGTCGGAGGGGGTCCTGCAGGCCATGGTGAGGACTCTGGATACTGCTCTAAAAGTGACAGGAGGCTGATGGAGGACACATCTGATTAATGTCTGAAGGCGGTCAGTTTAGACTCTGTATGAATAAAAAATAACAACTGCAATACCCTCAGTGTCACCCACTACCTAACATTCACTGGATGTTTACTATTTGCCAAGCGCTACTCTAAGTAATTTCTATACAATAACTTATCTGACACAACTGTATGAGGTAACTAGTACCGTCCTCCTCCTCGTCATTTACCTGTTAAGGAAACTGAGGCCCAGAAAGGTTAATTCACGTTCTTAATGACATAGACAGCTGACCCAGGTATGAATGCAGGCAGTCTGGTTTAAGAACCCGTGTAACTGACCACTGTACTAGACTGTGGTGTGTGTGTTGGGGGACTGGGGGTGGAGAGTGAAAAAAGAAGACTGCTAATTCGCTACTGCAGTTTGTTTCTAGGAGAAAAACAAAAAAGAGGCTGACCAGGGTGGCAAGGTGGGATGTATTCTGAAGGCAGAAAAGCAACATGGTGTGCTCAGGGACCGGAAGCGGAGAGTAGGGAAGAGACAAGGATGACTGCAGGTTTCGTTTCAGCCTGTGTAACTGAATGAATGGAGCTAACTATTTACCAAGATGGAAACACTAGGTGAAAGAGTGGTTTTAGTAACATGCACAGGGTAGGAAAGGAGTTTCTCAGCAACAGTCACGATGAGTCAGACATCCCAGAGTAGAACAGGATTGAAGACACCAGGATTATGCCTCAAGATGGGACCTGTTTGTGTCAGTCACTTCTACTCCGCTTTCCTTAGGGTTACTGGAGGTACCTGAGGGTGGCCACCTGTGGCGGGGGGTCCAGTGAAATGAGAAGAGGCCAAACATTCGTTTGGTCTTGCCCCAGCCTTCAACTAGGGGCAGCATTTATCTGTGTCCTTTGAATTCCAAGTGAGACTTTTGGAAAAAATAAAAGATGCAATAAAAGCTTTAAACAATTGTATTAATTAAATTCTGTAATCCCTGATATAGCTCACTCACGCCCACCTAAGTGTATTATCTGAGGTGCCATTACCACTTTAGCCTGGCCTGCTGTCCCCTAGATCCCTTTAGCTCTGCTCTGGTGGCAGGGACGCTACCAAATGTAGAGAAAGGAAGGAAGGAGAAGGGGATCAGTGATACACAGGGCCTGCATTTTATCTGCCAGCTTGACCTGTCAATACCAGCCGCAGGAAAGGCAGCAGTACATTAGGACAACTGTAAAAGGATAAAATGCAAAACACCAGCGTAACCCAGCGAACTAGACGGCCTATCAATAATTACAGCTAACTGCGGCTGGCTATAAAATAAGAGTGATGTGTAAAGGAGAAGGAAGCAAGGCGACCCTGACCCCAGAGCACAGACGAGCCCTTCCGTGCCTATAACTAGAGACTCTAAGAGGAAAGGGAGAGCCAAGCATACCCAGAAAGAGCAGATCGTCACGGAAAACCTGAGACCCGAAAGAGCCACACTCCTAGAGGTTCTGGGGAAAGATAAATTTTGTAGGAAACATGCAAAGATTTGGAAGGATCATAAATTCATTCAAGTATCTGTGTGGCCTAAAAATGACACAGTGAAACTGCACTTAGCAATTCATGTGTGTCCTGAAACTCCTCCCCACTTGGATTCTAGAAAACATAAAAAGGTATTTCTATAACGTCTCGTGAAATCTGGAAGCTGTTATATTTAAAATAAGTATTCATATTTAAATAAAGTTATCCTTAGCTATGGTTTGGATTATCAAAATTTAAAGTTCCTTAAATGTAACATAGTGCTTCCAGGTTTGAAAAAATATTTACACTTTACGTCTTAACTGGTAATTTTGTTTTCCTGGTGTATATATATATTTTTTAATTTTTAAAAAAATTTATTTATTCATTTTTGGCTGTGTTGGGTCTTCGCTGTGATGCCTGGGCTTCTCACTGCGGTGGCTTCTCTTGTGGCGGAGCACAGGCTGTAGGCGCGTGAGCTTCAGTAGCTGTGGCTCGTGGGCTCTAGAGCGCAGGCTCAGTAGTTGTGGCACTCGGGGTTAGATGCTCCACAGCATGTGGGATCTTCCCAGACCAGGGATCGAACCTGTGTCCCCTGCACTGGCAGGCAGATTCTTAACCACTGCGCCACCAGGGAAGCCCCTTCCTGGTATATTTTACATGTATTTGTGTAAAAAAGACTCTTGATAGTGCTGTTCTTGTTTTGTTTGTTTTTAATATGCAGATTCTTATTCACAATACTTTTAATAAATTCAATTTATTTTCTCTTAATCTCTTGATAAAGCAACTAATAACAACTCATTCGACACCTGATTTCACCTGCTTGAGCATGTTATTAGTCTAGAAGTCATTAGCAGTATTAAAAAATATTTATGGAATACCTACCATATCACACTACAAAAAGGGTCAGTGTGATATCTGTCTGAAAGGACTTAACTGGAAAGAAAGAAAACACCAGGCAACTGGAAAGAAAGAAAACACCGGGCACTTACAAATCAACTGATAAAACTGAGTAGTGCAAATAATAAACAGGAAAATAATTCTGAAAAAAAGGAATTATTCATGTGGGATAAAATAAAGGGACAAGGCTCTGAGCTACACATGACCCCAGCTTATCTTTAAAGGACAGATGTGATTTGGAAAGGTGAAGGGATAAAAAGCAAACAGTATAAGCATGACAAATATAGGAAACAGCTGAGGGGACAGTGGGGTATTTTTATAACGGTCTGCTCTGTCACTTAATTACTTAAGTAGTAAAGTTAATTTGGTAAAAATAGGATGAAATTTTGAAAATTCAGCAAAGGAAGAAGGACAGGAAAGGTCAGCAGCAGTGAGCCACTGTGGTCCTTGGGTGGGGATGGCCACAGCAAAAGCTTTTAAGAAGGCAGCTTCCGTATTCTGGGATTTATATGAAAGATTATTGTAAGATAATGCACACTGCTATGGTCTGAATGTTTGTGTCCCTTCCTAAATTCACATGTTGAAATTCTAACCCCCAAAGACTTAGGAGGTGGGACCTTTGGGAGGTGCTGAGGTCACAAAGGGGAAGCCCTCATGAATGCAACAGTGCTCTTACAAAGGGGCTCTGGAGGTAACCCTGCCCCTTCCACCATGTGAGGACACAACCAGAAGTCGCTGGCTACGAACCAGTAAAGGGCCCTCACCAGACAGTGACCCGCATGGTCGCCCTGATTTCGGACTTTCCAGCCCCTAGGGCTGTGAGCAATATATTTCTGTGTTAATAAGCTACCCAGTCTGTGGTATTTTGTTATAGCAGCCCACAGGGAGTAAGACACACCTATGAAGGGTAAAACTGTTCCAAGAGATTTACACCGTATGTACTGGTCCTAAGGATAAGGAAAGGCATTAAAGTCGACGAAGAAAAACTGAAGTATCTCTATCCCTAGAGAGTTGTTGGGGATTGGAGCGGTACTCCCTGGTCATCCTTCTGTCCTTTCTGAGGAGCAGCAGACACGACCTCACACTCCTATAAGGGTTGGGCTGGAAGACAGTGGAAGAGTCTAGACATTAGCCTGAAAAAGAAACAATGCGATTGCCTACTATATCATTCTGAGGTACATTCCTAATCTGACATCTCTTTGAGACACCAAGTTGAAATATTTCAGTTTCCCATTAGGAAAAGTCTATTTAAACATAAGCAAAACAATTAAATACTATTTTTTTCCTTTTTGATATGAAACTATACATGATTGAGGACGTTCTTAAGATAAGAAACACCATAAATTTGTTTTTTACTCTAAGAATAAAAGGAAGGAAGAGGTTTGCGATACCTCTTTGGAATCTGAAGACATTTATTTCTGGCACTGGAAGGCTTGTATTCAATATGAAGTTGAACCAGGAAACTTTTTTCCTTTTTCCTTTTTGAACTGAATTGTTTTAAAACATTGATTCAAAGGCAAGAAAAGTAAAATTTTACAGGCTATCAAAGTACTATATTTACCCTGAATGGGGGGAGAAGCTTTACTATCTGAAAATGTATTCTATTAAACTATATTGCCCCAGGGTCGCCAGCCCTCTGCCCTTTGTAGATGTTGACAGTTAACATTCAGTAAGCACTTACCTTGAGCCAGGCAAGGATTACCGTCTCACCGTGTCTTCACAAGTTTATGAGGTTAGGTACAATTAATGTATCCATTTTGGAGATCAGAAAACTGAACTATAACGAGAACAGAAAGCCTGCCAAAGGCCCCAGAGACCTTGAGGGGCCCAGAGGGAAAACCGGCGGCTCTGCAGCCTCCCCAGTTCCTGGCTCCAGTGGGGTCCTGTTCGGCCTGACCGCCTACCTGACACAGCGATACGCACGTGCGTAAGGCTCGGTCCTCCCACGTCCAGATGTGCTTCAGAAGGTTTCCTCCAGCCCTGCAGTTACAGCTTTTAAGTCTCTTCCTCCTTCATTCCCAAAGCACACGTACCCACCACTATTCACTACCTCTGGGGTCCACAAAATCTAGCTCAAATACGGGGAAAACAGGTCATCAAGAGAACTAGACTAACAGCAAGTTGGTATTTACTATAAGAATAATCTAGTTTTTAAAACTGCAGATTTCAATTACACCTGCTTAGTTAATCTCGTTTCCTAAAAGAGACAATTAAAAACTTCATAAAGTTATGAATTTGGTTCACTGCATTAATTAGCATGTTAAAAATAGGGGTAATGAGGAAGGGCAATCCACAGGCATTTAAAATTTTAAGGCTCTTGACTTATTTCCTAAACTTCAATGTTATAAATAACATATCTCACCATAAATAAACAGACTTTGTGTTTGGGGAGGTGAATTTTTCAAATCTATATCATGGAAAAAATAAAACTAGCACAGAGAAAAAGGATAATAGCAATAAGAACCAGGGCAGTCTCTCTTGGTACTAGCCTCTAGTCCACACAGGGCAATAAAGACCATTCAGAAGATCAGTACTGGATAAAACTTACTCAACTAATTCCAGGTAGAAAGAGAAGATTGTAAAAGGAAGTACCAAGACAGTATTAGGACAGATCATGGCAGACTTTAGGGAAGAGGAGGGCACTTTAATTCACAGAGTGAATTAACTAAGGGAAGGTTTAAATGAGAAAATAAAGAACATTACTCAGATTTGCTGAAGTCCAGGGTTCATGAGAAGAGGGAAGAAAACGGAAAAGGTAAGATGGGCCAGACTCAGGAATAAGGGACCTTTATACTACAGGTAGAGGGAAGCCATCATTTTGGGGCAAGGGAGCAACATGATGAGAGGACTGTGCTTCAGAAACATGACAAGTAGAATACAGGGTGGATCTGGGAAAGGGGGCAGGAAGAAAAACGACACTGAGGAGACCAATCATATCACAACTGCAACAGACAAAGAAAAGCAAGGAGAGCCTGACAGAGAGGAGGGAGCTGGTGAAGGGTGGGGAAAGAGGGAGCAGGACAAAGGATCAACAGCATGGGGAGGGGTAGAGACTGAGGAAAGTGAGAGGCCTTAGTATGCGCTCTCACCGATAGAGCAAGGGACAGGCTGGAATCAAAGACGGTTTAAGAGGGTTTGTGTCTGGTTGAGATGAACAGACCACTACTGGAAGTAGGAAATATGGGTTTGGGAAAGATGAGTTCCTTTTTGTGGACATACTGAGTTTGCCATGCTGCTAGGCCATCTGGGTGCAGATGTTCAAAAGGCAGTTGGGAATGCGAGTCTGGAACGTCAAAAAGAGGTCATGGCTGGAGATGCGGGTTAGGCGCCATCTTCACAGGGGACAGGGGAAGCGACGCGGCTGCCACTGAGTGCCACGGAAGGAAGAGCGTGTAGGGAGAAGAGAAGGAACAGAGGACACGTTCTTATGGAATAAACTCATTTAGAGTAAGAACTCATTAAGCTTTGTTGCTGTCCTCATCACAGGAAAATGGTTAAATAACTAGCCAAAGGTTGACCAACTGTAAATGAATTTTGACTAATTATTTCACTTATTCTTTTTTGACTAATTGTAAATGATTAAAGATATATTATAAAACAGGACATACAAGGGCATTACGTTGTTTCCTTAAAACGTTTTTAAAAACTTTTTGTTATTATAAACAATACTGTGATTGAGAACAGTTTTGGAGCTCTAATCACTGTAAACATCCTCAATAACTCCCTAAAATCAAATTCCTGGAAGTGAAAATATAAATCTTTAAAAACTTTTATTGCCAAAATATCCTTCAGAATCCTATACTTTGTATGAGTACATATATATTCCCACCCATTTGCCAACCCCGGCTGTTAAGTTTCATTCTTTTAAAATAGGTAAAAACTTGTATTATTAATGTTTTAATCACATCTCAATTTATGAGTAAACATTTTTCACATTTTTACTTGCTATTTAATTCTTTTGTTGACTGCTTACTCACATCCTTTATTCACTTTCCTATTGGGTTATTCATCATTTCTCTACTGATTTTTGAGAGCTGTTTATTAATCTTCTATCATATAATACAAGAACAATTTCAACATTTTTACTATGCTCCTATAGAATATTTTAATACCAGCTAGTTATAATTTGTGTAGTAAGGCAGAGTATAACCATAATAATTACTAATATAAGTTAAAGTTTTAAAAAGTCCAAGAGACTCTTCTCTCCATACTCACAGGAATGAAAAATGCAGGGAAAAAAAAGGAAACATAATAAATTGAATTGCTCCAAATTACTCCTCAAATGGCCCAACAATGATGGACTGTTTAATCCAACACCAGACACACTACTTTCCTTATTGGGCCCTAATTCTAGCCCCAAAGAAAAAAAACTTCAATATATATTTAAAAATCCACCTGCTTAAGAGCAATGTCCCAACAGGCAGTGTAATCTAGAGATACATAATGATGCCTTACTGCACTCCTTTTCCCTTTTAGCAAGGAATTGATGAAGTCCTACTGTACAAATCACGAATCGGTCTGGGGGAGCAGTTTATATTTGAGCTGCCTGGCTCTGCTGTCAGAGGAGACCTATAATTTGTTAGCCTCGGCTGCAACCTCACCAGCTCTGCACAACCCTTCCTCAGGTTCCTAAGCTGGGCTCTGTTTATGGCAGTCACCTGCAGCACCCCAAGATGAAACCTGAGGAGGACAGAGCAGCCTCTCTGCACAAGGAGGTGGGGATCCCGGGCAGGCCTCAGCTGGATCTCCAGGAGCGACACGACTGCACTGCATTCCAGCCCATGCAAGGAGGTGCACAGGTAAGACACAGTCTCTGACAGCTATGGCAAACCTGTTTTATTATTGATATAACTCTCTGGCAGAGTTTGCAATTTAGCATTCAAACAAACAAACAAACAAAACCCCCAGCTGCTTAACATTACAAACATGCACTTCGGCACCTCGCTAGGCCTGGGGATACAGAGACGGAAGTTCAACACCTGCTTCCTGAAATTCCAGAGTCTGGAAGAGAGGTGTGATTTAAACTATTTAAATTATTTCAGCATAGAGAGTGCTTATTTGTTTTAACGGACTGGAGGGCTTGGATCAGAGGGTCCTGATATTCATCCTGGATTGTCAGTTAACATTTGCAAAGCCACTCCCGGATAGAGACAGTCATTGGTTAATTTTGAAAGCTTCTAATCAGAAACCTCAGGTAAGCCCAGGATCTTTCTCTCTCTTCAAATCCAGAGAGTTTGGTGATTAGCATAATAGATATTAGAAATGACTACAGTATTAGAAAAGAGTGGTGAGTAAGCTATGTGGTTTGGCTAGATGTCAAACAGGAACCACTGCTCTTACATGAGCACGTACATAGAAGTCTAGTGAACCCAGTGGTCTATACTCTTTGGGATGGTACCCTAGGCCTTAAGGTTCCCGCTGGTTCTGCCATTAGTCCCCTCTAAGGGAATTCTGTTGTCTGATCTCATGTAGGTTAAAATGAATACTAAAACCATATTAGCACTTCTGCCTGGAATAAACCTTTCATAAAAGGTGCTTGTCAGAGTTTCTAAATGAATGGAGAGTAGAGATTCCACCCAGTTTAGAAAACAGTCTCTAAGACTATTTGTGTGTGTGTGGCAGAGATCAGGCTGAGTTTTGTTTTCATAGTAACATGCCATCTGGAAGCTCAGTTTTGGGGGAGCAGATCAACCGTACTCACTTATCTGTAGCTGCAAACGTAAGCAGTGTCTCTCAGAAAGAGCCTAATACCTAAACAACTGAATTGGCTCAGGTGGGTCATAACAGGGAGACAGTCACATAAAGGCATCCGGGACGGCGTACTGAACAAAACAGAGCCTTATATGAGGCATCCAGACAGCAAAGATGATCAATGCGCTCATGGGAATGGGGCGGCAGAAAATACTGTATGGAGAAAGTGACAAATGAGCAGAATTTTGAAGGATAAAAACAGAACTTTTCCAGAGCAGGGGAAGATTCTGAGTAGAGGAAACACAATATTTGGAAAAGGCGGCACCCTGAGAGGGCCACAAACAGGCGAGCACCGCTGGAACACGAAGGGGCGGGGCGGGGCGGGGGGAGATGAGGCAGGATAGACGGGCAGGGGCCGGCAGAAAGGCTCTCAACGACTTGCTCAGGAGTTTGTTTTACAGGCCAGTGAAGCCAAATGTGTTCAGTAAGAATCACTTGGTCTACTTCTTAGAATATGGTTCCAAACCCCATACTTGAAATCTTGATTTCGTAAGCATGGGATGAGGCCTATGCTCAGAATTCTAAACAAGCGTTCAGCAGGATTCTGATTATCAAGGGCCGAATGTCAAAGCATAGTAGCAGAAGAATCGTATTTCAACTTTCCAAGCACCACTCAGGCTACTCATAGGGGATGGAGTGGAGGACCTGGGATTAGAGGTTACCGACATGCACGTGAGAGATGCGAGCCCGGACGAAGGGCCACAGGACTGGAGAGGACGGGAAAACTAAGGCAAAATTAAGACTGTGAAACAGACAGGATTTGGTGCAGTGACAGAGAAGGAAGAACGCGTTAAAACAACAACAACCACCTTAAAAATATCCACTGTTTATTCATTCATTCAACAACTGTTTTCTGAGCATTTACTATATGTCAGACACTGTTCTAGATCTTGGGGGTACAATAATGGACAGACAGATTAAAAAAGTGACTGCCTTCAGGGAACATATTCTGTTAGGAGGAGAAAGGACAAACAAAATAATTAAGTCAACACAGAGCACAATAAATAGTACGTGAGAAGATAAGCACTGTGGAAAAAAAAAAACAGGAATGGGGAATACAACGCTGGGCTTATAATTATTAATGGGGTGGTCAGGCAGACCTCTCTGAGAAGCTGACGTCTGAGCAAATCTGAAAGAGATGAAGAACTGAATGTTCCAGGCACAGTGTGCCTGGCCTGTCGGAGGGAAAGGAGCGTCAGTGTGCCTGGAGAGGAGAGAGCAAAGCAGGCGACAGTGGGAGATGAGGTCAGAGGTGAAGAGCTGGGGGCTGTAGACATCACTGAAAGGACTAAGAGAGAGGTCGCTGGAGGGCTTTGAGCAATCTGGCTGCCATGTGGAGCAATGGCTGGAAAACTACCGCCCACTGCCCGTTTCTGTTAGTCAAGTTTTATTGGAACACTCATTTGTTTACATATTACCATCTGTGGCATGGCTGTTTTCATGCCACGACAGGACTGAGTCGCTGCGACACAGACTGTTTGGTCCACAAAGCCTAAAACGTTTACCATCTGGCCCTTTGCAGAAAGTCTGCAACCCCTGATGTGGAAAATAGACTGAAGGCTGGCAAGAGTGGAGGGCAGGAGGTGAGTTCCAAGGCTACTGCAGTAACAGGTGAAGTGCGCTGACGGCCTGGATCACGGCGCTAAGAAGTGGCTGGACTCTCCTTCTGTTTTGAAGGCAGCACAAGCAGAATCCCCAGAGGGACTGGTACGGGGTAGAACATGACTCTAAGGTTCTGGCTTGAGAAGCTGGAAAACTGTAACTATCCTAAATGAACGGAGACAACAGGTGGCACGGGCTTAGGGCAGGGGCTGCGGGAGATGAGGAGGCCAATTTTGGACACGCTGAGACTTAGGGTTCACGAGACGCTGGTAGGAAGACAGTCCCTGCTCCTGAAGAACTTGCAGTCCAGAGGAATCAAAAGGAAAACTAATCATTTCAACACAACCAACAATTAAAATGACCAGACTAGGCACTAAGCATTATCCCACGGCGGGAAGTTGGGATCAGGGAAAGCTTCTTGATAAATGTGTCTTGAAAGAAGAATACAAATTAGCTAGGCAAAGAGGAGAGGGAGAACATTCCAGCAAAAGAAAAAGTCACAAACGAAGACAAGGAACAGCACGGTGTTACGGGCTCAGGCGTGTGCTGTGTGTAAACTGCAAGTGGGGGAGCCAAAGTGTGAGCACGAGGCTGGACACGTGCAAAGCCCCTTCCTGGAAGGTGAGTGCTCCTTGATAATGAACTTGATTTTATCTGGTGGGTAATAGGGAGCCACCGAAGAGCTCTGAGCTAGGAAGTGATACAATCAGCTCTGAGTTTTCATTCACTTGAGTAGGTGATAGAGTAGCACCAAAGCATAGCTGCAAAGTAATGAGTCTGCTTTTCTTACTGGAGCTGGCAAACAGCTAGCTGTTTCCTCTTTTGGGTCACTCTATAGAGGAAAAAATGATGGGTGGTTTTTTTTTTTTTTCCTTTGGCTGCGTTGGGTCTTCGTTGCTGCGCGCGGGCTTTCTCTAGTTGCGGCGAGCAGGGGCTACTCTTCATTGTGGTGCGCGGGCTTCTCATTGCGGTGGCTTTTCTCATTGTGGAGCACGGGCTCTAGGCGCACGGGCTTCAGTAGTTGTGGCTCGCGGGCTCAGTAGTTGTGGCTTGTGGGCTCTAGAGCGCAGGCTCAGTAGTTGTGGTGCACGGGCTTAGTTGCTCCGCGGCATGTGGGATCTTCCCGGACCAGGGCTTGAACCTGTGTCCCCTGCATTGGCAGGCGGATTCTTAACCACCGCGCCACCAGGGGAGTCCCTGGGTTGTTTTTTCTGTTTTGTTTTGTTTTGCGATTCCAAATCCTGTGTTTTTTTTTTAATTGAAGCGTAGTTGATTTACAATGTTGTGCCACTCTCTGCTGTACAGCAAAGTGACTCAGTTATACACGTATAGACATTCTTTTTTTATATTCTTTTCCATAATGGTTTATCAAAATGCTTGTTTTTTATTTTTAATTTTCTTGATGTAGAATCAATGCAACAGTAACAACAAAAGTCATATTTTTAAAAATATTCCCAAAATGAATGGGTTCAAATGCATTACTTAAAAGTTTAAACTTAGCCCTAGCCTCAATGCTTGGAGAGAAATTCAGTAGTCACTAAAATGCTTTTTTCATTAAGATTTAATAGACAAAGTCAGCACTCTTTCTTAGTTCATAAGAACATATAACTCATGGTCATATAACTCAAGACTCTTAAGAAATCAATAATTCCAATAATGAGCTGATTCTTTTTTTTTTCCAATAATAATAGCACAACTCTCTTTGTAGGCAGAGAACCAAGCACTTCTGAAAAGCTTTTGTGGCGTGACTGACAGAGATTCAAGTCGCAGCATTTGTGAGAGGACGAGTTTACTGGGAGAGAACTCCAGTTTACAGGACTTGCATACAGTGCATCTCATTTCAGTCCTGCAACGGCTCCATGAGTCATGCAGGAAAGCGACTATCTACATTTTACAAATAAACCTATCTGGGCCTTGTTTTAAGTGCTGAAGGGTTTAATATGCCTCTCCATACCACTGCACGGGAATGTAATCAATCTTATAAGAGCCAGATCTGGTCTTAGAAAATAATTATGGCCCGGTTCAAATAAAGTTAACCTCTCCTCTACTTTTATCACTTTGAGTGAGTTTAATGCGCTTTTAACGTTCTTTGCTTTTCACATCATCCTTAAGGTACTTGCTTAACTATAAATTGCCATATCTAGACACCTTTATAATACTTACTTTATGGGTTTTCCGATCAGATTTTGGACTCCTACAGGGCATGAACCAGGCTTTACTAATCTGTGCCAAACACAAGTGCTCAACTATGTGCTGAATAAATCAATTAATGACTAAGGGGGGAGGCTGGGAATAATGTAAACAACTTTAATACATTTAAAATAGAAGCTGAGTTTTACTAAAGGTTGACAGAAGTATTATTAGGTCATAAGAAATAAATTTGAAGTTCAACAGCTTTCTACTTGCAAGGGATGACAAAAATAACATACACACCACACACACACACACACACACACACACACACACACACACACACACACACAGAGGCAGGGTTACTAAATTAAGCCTACAGACTGGTTTTCATTCAGTACCATGTGACTTTATTTTGGCCCTAGGCGTAGCTTATTTTTAAGAATGTTCAAGTGTACCTAGCGAGTGGTTTAGAAAAACGGTCTAAAAGGAATACAAGATTTCCATAACAACTATTAAGAACTCAAGTTCTCTAAACCCTTACGCCCAGTGACTTCCAGGCATATTGCCAGTAACTAAGTACTGACATCCAGAATTTCCAACCCTTGTTCCCACTGCCCTCCAGAACAAGCATCTGTGCCACTCTGCTGCTTCTCCCCTATTCCTCAGGGCCACCTATTTCTTTGAGCTACAGTTTTCTGCTGGCCCAGGTTAATCTTATGTCACAATGTTTACTGAATCCTGTTAATAACAGATCCATCCAGCTCATCTGATCAACATCATTATGTGTAAATCTACTGCAGGCAGAATTTTACCAACTGTTGTTCAATATTATCTCTACATACGCTGCTGATGAAAGAGGAAGTTTTGTTTTGGTTCTGGAGGGTGATGGGGCCCAGTGACTCTAACCAAAGTGACTGATGGGCTATGAGGTGGGCCACTGCTGTAAGGATGTGATTAATGTGCAGAGAATGTTGCAAGAAGTCTTAAGGTGAGGCTCCACTTTTGTATACAATTTGAGAGAATTTTAAGTAAATTAATTATGAAGAACCAACCAGATACACCTTGAAAACATTCTCATATATTTGATTGATAAGATGGTGAAACAGGAGCTGGACAAACTAACAGGTTGCTTCTCGATAAATCCCACATCTGGCCCCTGTCTGCCTGGAGGTTCTATTCTGTCTTTAGCCTCTACCTAATCTACCTTTTCATCAATTTTTTTTTTTTTTGGTGTAAACATCTCATATCTTAAAAGGCTTTGCAGAGGATAGTATTGCAACAATACAAACTTTTCTTCTCCCAAACACTTAACATGCAAACCAAACCACAATGGTTAAAATTACCTAACAGAATTTAAAACAAACAGCAGAAGCGTGAGAATAGTTTATATGATTCTCAAATGTTACTTCCCACTCTACAACCCTTCCCTAAACTTAACTTCAATTACATTTATTTCTACCCAAATGTAGCCACTCAGCATCCTGACCACAAATTTTGATCACTACCAATGATCTTGAATCACAAAAATAGAAGAATCTATCAGTGTAACTTTTCTGAAGGGGAAGAGTTTAGATAAATAAATATAACAGGAAAACAACCACCATTTATTGAGGTATTACTACGTGCCAGTCACTGTGGCAAGAACTTTATACTCATTCTTTCATTTAATTCTCACAACTCCTGGGGGGCAGAGTAAACTATAAAACGGGGATAAGACAGTTTAGAGAACAGATATCTTAAAAAACAAAAAACTCCCCAAATCTAGGAGTTTGGGTTGACCATAAACTTAAACGAGCCACTGTGTTACTAAAAAGCTACTGCGACATTAAGCAACATTAAACAGCTCCTAGATTCTGTACTACTCAGGCCATACCTGAAGCCTGTATCCATTTCTGGGGACACATTAGAGGAAGAATACTGACAAGCTGGAGTATTTATTAAGAAAAAAAAAAAATGGCCAAACAACGTCCAGTAAGTAACAGTGGTAGAAGTGAGCAGGTTTAGCATGGAGAAGACACATCCCCAGTGGACTGTCATCTCCAGAGTGCAGGGCCCAAGTCAGATAAAATAGCACCCCATCTTACGTAGTGCTTTCCAGTTTGCAACATGGCTTTTACATCCCCAAAAGGCCACATGAAATAAAGGAAGGACACAGACACTGCCTGCACTGTATGTGCTGGGTCACTGGGGAGGTTATTTAACTTTGCTGTGCCTGATTTCTCTTGTCTGTAAAGTGAAAATAACAACGGTATACCTGACCTGCATGGCAAATAAGATAGGACACAAAAAGTGCTTAAAACACAGCCTGGGAAACAGAGAGCGTCAGCCGTGTTAGCTACTACCGACAGCTACGGGGCGTGGGAGAAGTCCCAAACCTTCAGAGCTGTCTCCTCATTTGAGAAATTAGAATTAGCACTATTTCACACGAGGATGTGAGCTAAACAAGACAACAAAGGAAAGAGTTCTGTACATCTTAATTCCTTTCTTCCTTCATGAACACCTTCATTATAATCTCTACAAGAGCCTACTATGCACCAGGCACCTTGCGAAGTACTGATATAATCTTTATTATCTCATTTAATCCTTACAACAGTTGTATAGAATGCTAATGTCCTCATTTTACAGACAAGGCCACTGAGATCTGGAATGGCTAACTTACCTGAGGCCACAGAACTAAGCAGCCAGCTAGACTGTGAACCCAGGTTTGCTGGACTCCACAGCCCAGTTTTGAGACTCCACACTATGTGGCTTTTCATGCACATTCCCTCGTTTATGCATCTTGGCAGCTAGCAACATGCCTAATAAAATGTTTCTTTAATCAAATAAACGCATGCTAGCTGTGCTCCCCTTGGCACAACTGTTCTGAGGAAAGAAGAGTGCAGAGCAGCAGAGGCAGAAACCCCCCTTCCCTGCTGCATCTGCCGCTGAGTGGCGGAGCTCATGGACCACGTTGTCTAGCCAGCTTTCTCTGGCTCTGAAACGAGGAACCTGGACTACATAACTTTCCAATCTAGCTCGAAGACTACGTTCCATCTGGCAGTACTTCAGATATAGCAGAAATTGAAAGTAGAAACTCTAGAATTTTAAAACTGGAAGAGACCATAAAGGTCTGCCCCAAACTCTTCAGTTAAGAGACCCCTCCAACTAGAGATCCAAAGGACAAAAATCTGGGTCTCCCAATTTCTAATCCTACACTGCTTCCTTTATAATGGCACAGAGCAGACATTTCAAACCGACAGGATTAGAAGAAATATAACTGGCGTCACAACGCATGTAATAACGGACGCCAAAATTAAACAGTACTTGGTAACTTTTGTTGGTCTAAAAACTCAAACTTTATTAGTCAGCCCAGAACACTCACTGCTTAAAATAAACATCGCAAATGAGGACACATTAAGATATCGGCTCAGTTTTGTGAATATCCAATTCTAATAAATAAACGGGGTGACCTCAATAAATTACTGATGACAAAAGCCTTGCAGAAGCACTATTAGCTTTATTTTGTTTTGTTTTCTTGAAAAAAAAATTTACAGAAATACTGGGTAAGATTCTGAAACTACTGTTATAAAGGCTCAACCAAGATTAACAAAAAAATTTTCATAATCTCTAGAGACACACTAAAATGCAACAATTCAACTAGAATTTTACATATTCAAGGATGGTATAAAAAGACTTAGAAAAAAAGAAAGTGTTCTGTGGCTAAATATAAAAAGCCACTTGTGAGATTAAAATATAAAGCACAGGGAATTCCCTGGCGGTCCAGTGGTTAGGACTCTGCGCTTTCACTGCCGAGGGCCTGGGTTCAATCCCTGGTTGGGGAACTAAGATTCCACAAGCTGCGCGGCATAGCCCAAATAAATAAATGGCACAAAACATTTAAAAGGAGAAAAATGAGAATTTAATTTTTAAAATAACAAAAATTTCCACTATAACATTTAAGGCAAATGTTATTTAAGTCACATTAACAAATGTTTATTAAAAGCATATTATATAGAACAAATGGTAACCTAGGTCTGATTCACTATGCTCTAAACCGCTGTAACTCCCCAACTATAATAGACAAACTGTGAAAAATACAATGAAAAAAACACAAATAAAATGTTACAGCGGGTACTTCCCTGCTGGTGCAGTGGTTAAGAATCTGCCTGCCAATGCAGGGGACACGGGTTCGGTCCCTGGTCTAGGAAGACCCCACATGCCACGGAGCAGCTGGGTCCGTGAGCCATGGCCGCTGAGCCTGCGCTCTGGAACCTGCAAGCCACAACTGCTGAGCCCGCGCGCCTGGAGCCCATGCTCCGCAATGGGAGAGGCTGCCGCAATGAGCAGCCCGCGCACCGCAGCGAAGAGTAGCCCCCGCTCGCCACAACTAGAGAAAGCCTGTGCACAGCAACGAAGACCCAAAGCAGCCAAAAATAAGATAAATAAAATAAAAATAAATAAATAAAAGGCCCTTAAAAAAATGTTATGGTGGTATAGAAATGTTATGTGGTACAGAGGAGATAAAGCAACTTATAGTACAATGGTTAAGTAAGTATATTAAGATTTGCAGCTGGCCAGCCTGGATTATAATTTCAGCTCTGCTACTTACTAGCTACGTGTGGGGATACCTACAGTACAGCTGTCCCGCAGTATCCACGGGGATTTGTTACTTGGATACCAAAATCCATGGAAGCTCAAGTTCCTTATATAAAATAGCACAGTATGTGCTAATAACCTACACACATTCTCCATATATTTAAAATCATCTCTAGATTACTTATAATACCTAATACAATGTAAATGCTACGTGAATATAGCTGACCCTTGAACAGGGGTTAGAGGTACTGACCTGCCACGCAGCCAAACACCTGAGTATAACTTATAGTTGGCCCTCTGTATCTGAGGTTCCTTCAGATCTGTAGTTCCGCATCCACAGATTCAACCAACTGCCGATAGCATAGTACTGCAGTATTTGCTAATGAAAAAAATGTGCATATAAGTGGACCTGTGTTGTTCAACTTGTGTTGTTTGGGGGTCAACTGTAGCTGCCAGCATTGCAGCAAATTTAAGTTTTGCTTTTTGGAACTTCCTGAATATTTTTCCAATATTTCTGATCCACAGTTGGTTGAATCCATGTATGCGGAATCCACGGATAAGGAGGGTGGACTGTATGTATCTCAAAGGGTTACTGTGAGGATTAAAAAGAGAATGCATATAAAGGGCTAGCATTGCACGTGGTACCCAGTAAGCATCCAGTTAATGTTAGCTATTATCATCATTCCTGGTACACTCCTCACACAGTCACGGGGGACTGCATCCCTGCCCGTGTGTGGACATCTGCTTTGGTTTGCGCAGCATCCATTCCCCCTCTTCTCGTTCCAGCAGCCTCATTTCCTAGGGCAATGCTGATCTGTCATCCTCAGTGCCTATGTCTGGGTGAGGCTCACTCTTTACCCTCCAGGTTCAGCACATGGTTCAAGCCTGGCCAGAGATTGGTTCACAAATAAGCACACAGCCCAAGCCAATTTCTGTCAGAGCCCCTGGTAAACAGAAGCTCTCTTTCTATGTACAGCTGACCCTTGAACAATGCCGGGGTTAGGGACAACACCCCTCCGAGCAATCAAAAATCCAAGTATAAATTATAGTCTGTCCTTTGTATACACAGTTCCTTCACATCTGTGGTTCAGCATCTGGGGATTCAACCAACAGCAGATCATGCTGTATTTACTTTGAAAAAAATCCTATAAGTGGACCCCCCTGCAGTTCAAACCCCTGCTGTTCAAGGGTCAACTGTGTATCTCCAGGATGTAAGGCTGAAACTACTGGTGAGAGAAGAGGATGAAGAGAGCTTACAAGAGAATAAGTAATATAGAAAACAAGGGCTGAGAGATCAAGTTTTGATGATACCGCTTGCGCCCTTGGTTCCAACTGTGCGCCAGAAGGTCAATTACTAGACCTAGAGTTCTGGGAAGCAATGCATTTCTCTTTCGGCTTGCTTAAGCCCATCTGAGGAAGTTTTCATTTTCTTTTGTCATTTACACCTGGTATCAATCACCTCCCAGAATGCAGTAGAAGGGCGTGGATTTGGTTCTGCCACTTACTAGCTGTGTGACCATGGACAATTTGTGTAAGCCTACTTGATGAGAGGGTGAATGTGATAACGCATATAAACTGCTCAGTCTTCTGCCTAACAGTGAGCAAACACTCAATTAGTAGAGGCTATTATTATACCACTGACTCCCAAATTGACCTTCATACTTGACCTCTCTTGAGTAGCATGTCTATATTACCAGTGGGCTAGCCATCTCCACCTAGATAGTCCCCTATCCAGCCTCAAATTTGACATTTCCAAATCAGATCTTACCCTGCCTCCACACTTCCCATCTACAACAAAACAAAACCCCCACAGGAGATCAATTCCTCACTGATTAATAATGTACTCTAAGCAGTCTCTAAAACCAGAATTCTAGGAGTCATTCTAGACTGAGCCTTCTTCCCTGTTAGCCAGTCAATCACTAAGTCCTGATAAATCTCTACAGCCTGACAAAAAAGAATTTTCCTCTTCCTGGTAGATAAGAACAAGGGCAGAACTCCTCCAAATCCAGGATGTGTGACCTCATAGGCTTTCAAGAAGACCTCCAATCCTTCTACCCCTCCTTCTCATATTCCTCCTTGTGGCTTCGTTTCTTTCTTTATCCAGGATAGAGTTTTTGTTAGCCCTCTCATTTTTCCCTTAACCTCACCCTGCAAACTAACAAATTTACAGCCAAGCTACTCAGCACTGCTGGAAAAAGTTATTACCATGCAGACTAACACCTAAACAACTGAAAGTGGTCTCTGACCTCAGCCGGAACTTCAGATTTGCTTGGCAATTTCACCCTAGTCAATTTATTTGTACTCCTCAAAACGATTATTCCAAACCTCCATCACTCACCTCTTCCAGCCATTATTTCAGCTCCAACTCTTTAATTCAATAGATGGAGATGTTTCCTACTTCTCTGAGGTAATTAAGGCAATCGGGTAGAAACTTCTTCAACTTCTTACTCTCAGAACTCTTAATGTATCTAACCTATAGGCCTCATCACCTCATTCCCCTCAATCGGAACGGCTGGCGTGTACAAGATTACACAACACAGTGATGGAATAGGCAAAAGGGGCATTCTTTCTCCTATGGAGGGATAATCCTGCCTATACAGCGCTTCTGAAATTTTAACACACATTTATAATCACCTGGGAATCTTACTGAAAATCCATATTCTGATTCAGGAGGTCTGCAGTGGGATGTGAGATTCTGCACTTCCTTCCAGCAAACCAATGCTGCGGGTTTGCAGCAAGGTTTGGAAAAGCAGGGTCTAGATTCCATCCTGTCTCATCTCCTCAGAGACCTTTCACTCTAAGTCAACACCTTTATCTGCCATATCTTCACATCTGTTTCTCTCTCAGCTGTTCCCTCCCCCAGCATGTAACATACCTGTCTTTTCTACTTTAAAATAAGCCCTTTCTCAGTTACCATCCAATCTTCTCGGCCGCTTTGCTCCACAGGTAAGTTTCTATGAAGAACAGTTATGCCAATGGTTCCCAGACTTTCTTGGTTCACACAGTAATTAGTCACAGTAATTTTTTCATGGCACTCTTAGGCCAAAAGAAATACCTGATTGTTCACTTTATTAAGTCGTATGGGCCAAACCACTTGGCAAGTATTTAAATCCTAATAGTTTAGCGTCTGTTGGGCACTGCATAACTTTTCAAACCTTGGAATCAGCCTCATTTCTGTTTCACACTGATTTTTAGGAAGTACTTGGTTTTTTTTTTTTTTTTTTTTTTGCGGTACGCGGGCCTCTCACTGTTGTGGCCTCTCCCGTTGCGGAGCACAGGCTCTGGACGCGCAGGCTCAGCGGCCATGGCTCACGGGCTCAGCCGCTCCGCGGCATGTGGGATCTTCCCGGACCGGGGCACGAACCCGTGTTCCCTGCATCGGCAGGCGGACTCTCAACAACTGCGCCACCAGGGAAGCCCAGTACTTGCTTTTCTAAAAAAATCAGAGTAAGCACTGAAAACCCAGCTTCACAAAGGTATGACATCACCAAAAGGAATACAGTGACCTAATGGTGTGGTGTCCAAGAGATGTTGCTGTATTTCCCTTGAAATTTTAAAAATATTCATGGCACCCCTGTGAGTTTGCTACAGTGCCCTGGGCTGCCTTAATGCACAATTTGATAACCGTGGGTGGTCTACATAGTTCTCAGAATAGCAGCGTTCGCTGCTCGGAAGGTTGTTGGAAATGCAGAATCTTGGAATTCACCCCAGGCTTACTGACTCAGAATCTCTACTTTAACAAGATCTTCAAATGACTCCTAGATACCATTAAAGTTTGGGCGAAGTCCCAAACTACGCCCGCCCCACTTTTCTTTTTTTTTTTTTTTTTTTTTTTTGCGGTACGCAGGCCTCTCACTGCTGTGGCCTCCCCCACTGCGGAGCACAGGCTCCGGACGCGCAGGCTCAGTGGCCATGGCTCACGGGCCCAGCTGCTCCGCGGCATGTGGGATCCTCCCGGACTGGGGCACGAACCCGCGTCCCCTGCATCGGCAGGCGTCCCCTGCATCGGCAGGCGGACTCTCAACCACTGCGCCACCAGGGAAGCCCCGCCCCACCTTTTTAATAAAAGCAATATATGTCTCAAGTTCTAATCCTAATTAACCCTCTCTGCTGTGGTTGATACTATTGATCTTCTTGCACCTCTATTCTCCTTGGTTAAAACACCACTGTCCTTTGGTTTCCTTCTTTTTCTTTCAATATGCTTTCCTCCCATGCCCTTTCTCCACCAATGAAGTTTTCCTTCCCACAGGGCTTCTGTAATTAGCACTACCGTTGCTATGCAAAATTCCTTCTCCAGGCGACGGCACTCAATCCTGTGGCTTCAGCTATGACCTATATGCTGACCACCATAGTCCAGATGCCTCTCTGCAGCCTTAGACCTATAAAACCTATTTCCACTTGTACATACACAGGCATATTAAACTCAACGATTCCACGACAACTTATTTGCCTGTCATCCCTGGTCTTCAAGTTGCTGTTCTTCATATATTCTTTCCTTTACCAAGTGGCAACCTTGGTCAATTTCCCTAGAGAAGCTTAGAAATCATCCTCGACTTACCCTTCTCCACTTCCCTTGCCCTATACAATCAATCAGATCAAATATCCCTTGCTATGTATGCCTGGATCTCTACAGCGCTAGTACTTCTATCTTAAAAGAGGTCCTTATCTTTTCCTTGGATTCCTAGTCCCCGCCTCCAGGACTGCCATGCCCTGCTCCAAACTATTGTCTGTACTCCATCCAAGTTAACTTTCTAAAATCAAAATCTGATGTCCCTGCCTTCCTCTGATCCTTCAATGGCTCCAAACGCCTAGCAGTGCTTTTCAAAGTTTTCCAGCAAACAGTAGAAGGGTCTGCAGATACACATCTAAGAAGCTCACTATACACACGACATTTCTTGCAAGGCTCAGTTTTATCTTAAATAGTCATTTCAATTTTACATTCTATTCCATGGTTAGCCACTGATGTTATGGCAGATTCGAGTAGTTGCAACAGAGACCATGTAGCCCACAAAGCCTAAAATAACTACTACCTGGCCCTTTGGGGAAAAGTCTGCTGACCCCTGCATTACACCATGAGTACTGTTAAGGCTAGGATCGTGTTTTACTTGTCTTTACGTCCCCAGCACGTGCCTAGAGAAAGTACTAAAAAATATTAACTTAAGGAATTAGAATGCTGCTAGGAAGAGCTCCAAGGGCTCATAAGGGAGCTCCAAGGGGCTCACGTGTCCACCAGGTTGATACAGAATGTCCCTAAGCCCTAGGGAAGATATACAGCATCCAACAGAGATTTTCTTCAGTAAAGGGACGAATCAACATCATGTGCTTCCTGGTAAGAGGCACTGAGAAGGACACAGCAACACTTGAGCGATATTCCTGACAAAGTCAAATAACCCTAATCTAATGGTTAAACAATGACAGACAAACCCAAACTCAAGGACATTCTACAAAATAATTGGCCTGTACGCTTCAAAAATGTAGGTGTCATAAAACACAGGCGATCTGAGGAACTGGTTCAGATTAATGGAAAGTTCAGAGACATGATAACTGAATGCAATGTATGATCCAAGATTTTCATTTGTTATAAAAGACATTATTGGAATAACTTGCCATATCAGGATAAGATCTGTATATTAGATAACAGAATTATCAGTGTTAATTTTCTGATTTTGATTATTGTTGTGTGATTATATAAAACAATGTACTAAGGTAGCTAGTGGTAACGGGTGTCATGCTTGTAATTTATTTTCAAATATTTCAGAATACATATTGAGAGACAGGAAAAAAAATGAAGCAAATGCACTAAAATGTTAACATTTGGGAAATCTGGATGCAGAGCATTCAGAAATTCTTTGTAATAATATCGCAACTTCTCTGGAAGTTGTAAATTAAAAAAAAATTTTTTAAGAAAAAAATATAATAGAGATGTTCCTTCATCACTCAGTGAGATCGGAAAGGCTGAGATGAGATAGGAGAAATAGAATACTACTATACAGAGGTCAAAACAGGTTCTGAAGAAACTGCCACTAAGCCCATCAGACCTAAAGCTATTTTCCCAAAGAACTTCCATGTACCACGGCATCACTCACACATGCGTCCAGAATGGCTAAGAAAGTGTTAGGAACTACCATTCAGAGCAACTGGTATGAGAATTAATACTTCTGGAACCTTGGAATTGCATCATATTTTGCTTCTCCAAATGGTGAGAAGTAGAACACTTAAAACCAAAATACTTTAGATAAGAATAGGAAAGCGGGGTGCTAGGAAAACTGTTCCACCTGGCAGTCAGTATTTTAAAAAGGGAATTATTTCAAGAAATACTATGAGAAGCGGTAATTTAGAAGGAAGAGAGGGAGGGAGGAAAATTAAAAAGCACACACAGAGTGCTTACTCTAAAACCTTAACCAACAAAAGAACGATGAGATTGCCCTAATAAAGTATGGCGTGTCCGAAGAACAGGAGGTAGTTTCATTTGCTAGAATAAACAACGTATGACAAGGGAAATAAAGCTAACTCGAGGCAGACCTCAAATACTATGCTAAGGAATTCAGACTCATTTTTCAAGCTACAGAATGCCTGAAGTCATATAAGCAAGCATTGACAATAATCTGAGCTGCCATTTAGGACAGCAGTCAGCAAACCCTGACCTGTGGGCCAAAGCTAGCTCACCTCCTGTTTTTGTAAATAAAGTTTTATTGGAACACAGCCATGCTCATTCATTTACACATTGCTATGGCTGCTTTCCCGTTACAACAGCAGAGTTCAGTAACTACAACAAAGAATGTTGGACCTCCAAAGCCTAAAACACTTAGCCCTTTGGGAAAAATCTACTAACCCCCCCCCCGACTTTAGGAAGATGAATGTAAAGTTGAATGTAAAGGATAGACTAGGGAGAACAAGGAATACTGAAAGCAGGGAGATGACATTCATGGCTATCAGGAGAAAGCACACAAAAAAAAGATAGTGGGAACTGAAAGCCAAAGATGGGTGTTTGAGCCTCAGTGTTGGTGAGAATGGAACCCTTGCTGAGAGAGGAAGCAGAGACAGACTGAAAGACAGCATGAATCAACCCAATGCTAAGGTACCATGTCTGGGAGGATGTCAAGAGCAAGGATTAAAAAATGGAACACACAGTAAAGAGCAAGTTTCAGAGGGAAGATGATAGAGGATTAATTTGATATCAGATATGAAAACTCTAAAATACCAGTAAGAAATAGAGAAAGCGCACCTTAACAGGGAGAGAAGAAAATGCAACTTGGGAAACAGAACTAAGAATCAACAGTTCGGGACTTCCCCGGTGGCCCAGTGGATAAGAATCCACCTGCTGATGCAGGGGAAACAGGTTCAATCCCTGGTCCGGGAAGATCCCACATGCCGCGGTGCAACTAAGCCCGTGCGCCACAACTACTGAGCCTGCGCGCTAGAGCCCGCAAGCCACAACTACTGAGCTCGCGTGCCACAATTACTGAAGCCCGCGTGCCTAGAGCCCATGCTCCGCAACAAGAGAAGCCACTGCAATGAGAAGCTTGTGCACCGCAACGAAGAGTAGCCCTTGCTCGCCGCAACTAAAGAAAGCGCGCGTGCAGCAACGAAGACCCAACGCAGCCTAAAATAAATACATAAATAAATAAAATACACATTAAAAAAAAAGAATCAACAGTTCAGTGATGTATCTGAAGATACAGAACTGGATGAGATCAAGTGGATGACACAAGCTAGAAATGACAGCAGGAGCAGAGGATCCCATTCACTCAGCAACTAGTGTGCCAGACCCTATACTGGGTCTCTAACCCTCCCAACAATCCGGAAGAAAGGAACTGCCTCTACTTTACAGATCAGACACCTGAGCTTGGAAAGGATTCAGGTTAAAATCTGAGGTCATTCAGCTAACATGCAGCAGGGCTAGAACTGAAACCAGGTCTGCTTGATCTCAAAGCCAGTGGCCCATCTCCATATTACGGGTAAAGAGAAGAATGCTGATGCCAAAGGGAGGGAAATACCTACACTTAGAAGAGAGGAAGCCAACAGAGAAGGAACGGTTTGAGAGATTACAGAAAGCCAGGGCAGTGCAGTATCATGTTAGCTGAGGAAGGAGAAAGGAAAAGGGAGGGGTGAATAACAACAAGTGGGAATTCTGCTAGCTTACTACATGCCAGCTACAATGCTTGTCATACATTAGCCAATTTAGTCCTCTCCACAATCATGACATAAGTACTCTTTTTATCCCGTGAAACAAATGTGAACACAAGGCAGGTAACTTGCTAGCATCACACAACTAGCCAATGGCACAGCCAGGCTTAGGATCCAGGCATTCTGACTCTGAATCCTACACTCTTCACCAATACAACATACTACCTCCAATCAAGTGCTACAGAGTGACAGGAGAAAAAAGGCAGCAGAAAGAAAAGGACAGGTCCTCTTATAACAGGGGAATAATACCTTTCAAAAGATTAGCTTCAAAACAGCACTTGAACGCACACATCATGTTGTAAGTAGGTTAAGGAATAAATAAGTGATGACCAAGTGAAGGCAGATGGTATCGCCTACTTGTATAGAAGCCTTGGGGAAGAAAGATGAGAGAGCATTAATTTATGGGATTCATATAATCAAGAAAATGTAACCAGCTGTTTTCATTAATAAAAGATTTCTTCCTTGCCAACTTATTGGTTGTTAAGAGGTATTTAGAATAGTTAATAAATGTCCTTTGGATATCTGAGATATCAGATGTCACATTTTTTATATCCCTATCGATTAAGAATACACCTTATACCAGTTTTCTCAGACCCAAATATGAACTAGGATCTCTATTAAGTTTTAAGAAGTTGTCTGGCCTTCTCCTGGGATTCAAAATCTGATTCAGAAGATCTACAGTGGGCCCCTGACATTAACGTGATTCTAATGCAAAGCTTACACACTTAAAGGAACTACAACACGCTGTGCATATACAGCCTATTTGAAAATCGCTACAGGTTAATATGAACTTTACTACTTGACCAATACCTTTTATGATCTATGTGAAAAAACGAACCTGTTCAAAGAATTGTACACTATATTTGTATACTATCAAAAGACTGTTCTGTTAAGTGAACAGTTTGTATTTTTCGAGTATGACTTTGTCTATGTTGACATTAAACAACATTCCAATAGTGCATTTCTGAAATTATTTCAGTAAGAGAAAGACTCTCTTGATAAATATTTGGCTTATCCCCAATGTTTTAAAATTAAGAAATTTCTATAATGCATTGAACAAGATCAAGTAGGAAACATAAAAGTAAATAAACTCCCCTAAAACATGCATAAATAGAAACATACTTCACATGTCCTACCTAGGAGGTCAAGCTCTGGAGTCAGCCTATCCTGGTTTGTGCCCCGGCTCCGTAAGTCCCTAATTGTGTGATCTGGAACAAGTTTTTTTAAAACAAATCTGTGCCTCAGTTTCCTCAACTGTAAAATGAGGAAGATAATAGTATCAACCCCTCATATGGTTGTTGTGAGAACTAAACAAGATAATCTGGGTAGAAGGAGTATTTATAATAGTGGTTGGTACATAATAAGCATTGAGTAAATGTTAGCAATATAAGTATATAAAATTCTTCAATCCAGCAATTCTACTTCAAGAAATTTTTCTCATAAAAACCTTACTAAAACGCACAAGATTCACCTTCAAGAATATCCGATGCAGAATTATTTGTCAGAGCAAAAAATTAGAAATAACCCAAACTTCCAACACAAGGAGCTGAATAATTTATGGTACACTCTTTCACTGAGCACAACGCTTCTGAGATTCATTCATATTGTTGAATAAAAGAGTAGTTCACTTTATTGCTGAAGAGTATCCCACTGTATGATGTACCATATTTTATTTATCTAGTCACCGGATGATGGACATTTGGGTTGTTTCCTATTTTTGAGGAAATGAGTAATACTCAAGTCTTTATCTGGACAGGTTTTTATTTCTCTTAGTAGATACTTAGGAGTAGAATACTTAAGATACTTAGGGGCATATGATGAGTCTATATGTATTTAACTTTCTGGGCAGTGGCTGACCTGTTTCCCAAAGTAACCGTACGACTCTGCATCCCCACAAGTGATGAAGGAATGTATCAGCGTGTAAGGATTCCAGTTGTTCCACATCCTTGCCCAAAAGGTGGTATTGTCAGTATGCTAAATTTTAGCCATTTTAGCATATATACGGTGGTTTTTCATTGTGCTTTTAATTTTCATTTCCCTAATAACCAATGATGTTGAGAATCTTTTCACGTACATGGTCATTCACATATCTTCTTTTGTGAAATATCTGTTCAAATCTTTTGCCCTTTTTTCTGTTGGGTTGTTTCCCTTCTTATTATTGAGTTATAAGAAAGCTTTCTATATTCCAGATAAAAGTCTTTTGTCAGATATGTTTTGCAAATATTTTCTCCTAAAAGGGTCTTTTTTTTTAATGGTGTTTTTCAGTAAGCAAAATGTTTTAATGTTTAAAGTCCAATTTGTCTTTTTTTTTTTTTTTCCTTCATCGTTCATCCTTTTCTTTTTTGGTCCTAAGAAATCTTTGCCTATCTTAAGATCATAAAAATTTTCTCTTCTTTTTTTTTTAAAATGTTTATGGTTTTAGGTCTTATATTTAGGTCAGTGATCCACTCTGAATTAATTTCTTCTGTATGAAGTGAGGTAAGGGTCATGTTTACTTTTTCCATATAAATATCCACCTATTCCAAAACCATTTATTTAAAAATAAAATAAAAAACTATCCTGCAATGAATTAGCTTAGTCTTTGTAAACAAACAAAAATAAAAACTCAATTGATGTTTTGAACGTGGGTCTATTTCTGGATTCTTATTCCTGCCCATTGACCTCTACGTCTATATCTATTACTTCTTTTTTTTTTTTTTTTGCAGTACACGGGCCTCGCACTGTTGCGGCCTCTCCCGTTGCGGGGCACAGGCTCCGGATGCGCAGGCTCAGCGGCCGTGGCTCACGGGCCCAGCCGCTCCGCGGCATGTGGGATCCTCCCGGACTGGGGCACGAACCCGTGTCCCCTGCATCAGCAGGCGGACTCTTCAACCACTGCGCCACCAGGAAAGCCCTCTATTACTTCCTTGACATTATTTAGGAATGTGTTTTTCAATTTCTGCATATATGGGATTTGCAAGATTTCTTCCTATTATTTACTTCTAACTTAATTCCACTGTGGTCTGAGAACGGCCTCTAAATGATTTCAGTCCTTTAAGTCCATTGAGACCTGTTTTATGGCTCAGCATAGGGTCTATTCCCCATGTGTGCTTCCAAAAAGTGTATTTTATTCTGTTATTTCGAGGAGCGTTCAACAGATGTCAATTAGGTCAAGTTGGTTGACAGTGTTCAAATCTTTCATACACCCTTGTTGATTTTCTGCCTGCTTCGTTCTAACAATTACTGGAACGAAGTACTGAAATCTCTACCTGTAATTTTTAATTTGTCTATTGCCCCTTCCTATTCTGTCAGTTTTGGCTTCATGGATTTTGAAGCATTGGATTATTTTTATTATCAGAAAACATATAAAGTCACAAACAAAGGAGCAATCTCTCTTCCCATATGTAAGATCTTTACAGTTAACATATACATGCAGTTCCCAAGCTGAAAAGATAGCAAGCACGAAAATTACCACATATATAATCTATATTATTAAAAGTATTGTATAATTCAAAGAAATTACTCTTCCATATCTCGATAGCATATATTTCTGTAAGAAAAATACAGATATGGATACATGTAGTTTAACTTTGCTTTCCTCTCAATTCTTTATTTTCAAATAAGCTTTATTTTCTAATAAGCTTTATTTTCTTTGTAAACAACTAAACTAATTTTGTCCAGTGTCAACATAAAAAAGCTACTTCCTATAATATATAAGTAGAGTAGTTCACATCTTACTGGTTTCAATTGTTAAAAATGACCAATTTTAGGAAAAATGTGGAAGCTACAAGCAATTTCTTATATCAAGGACAACGTGAGCTTCTTAAAATGCATTTTTCACTAGAATCACAACTATTATTATTATGAATTGAATTCAACAGTGCAGGCACCAAAGGAATGCTATGAAATGGTAACAGCCACAAGACGATACTACTAAGAGTAAAAAAGACATAAAGCATGACTGAACAGTAGCTAACCCCAAACACCCCCCCATTATTTTAGGGAAGGAAGAATTAACCTCTCAGATTTTGTTTTAAAAGCCTATTAACTTATAGCCTACATGGCAAATAAGGTAAATACTAATATCAACAAATCACCAAACAATCTAATCTATGTTTATATCAATAAAAACTATAAAATAAGTATAAACTCATTTGTGTGAGATTTGATCTGATCATTTTATAGGTACTAGCTCATCTGTACACACAACTAGCTCTTAAAAGTAATTAACGTCCAAAGGTTTCAATTTTTTAAATGCACCTTAAATAATTCAATTCATGATTATAAATAAAATATTTATTGCCATTTGACTTGATTCCGCTAAAGGGGAGAACATGGAGGGAGAAAGAGCCTTTGATCAGGGTGTCCCTCGGACTGAGTTATTTCACTACCCATGATGTAACACAACTTCTGAAATTCAGTTCAAGGTGCCCTTATCAACTGACCAGTTTCTTTTTTCACAGTGCCAAGGCTATGTACCAACCGCCTAAGCAACAACAGATTCCTCTTAATTAAAAATAAGGTTCTGGTATTGCGTTAAAAGCAAGTTAAGAATTCTTCATCTAAAACTGAACTTAACCAACACAACAAACGGGGGCAAAGGTGGAGAGTTAAGGACTGCCAGGGCCGAGGCCTAGTGATTTGAAAGGGCACTGATGAGAGCCAGAATCACCTTTTTGAAAAGCTTCTTACAATAATCAATTATTCAACATATCTTCTGTTAACCAGGTCAACGTCACCCCCATTTCAGAGCCGAGGAGAGTGGGAGGAGCGCTGAGCGTTGTGCTCAGAGCTCCGAGAGGCCGACCGCATGCATCCGAAGTACTGCCAGCGGGTCCTACTCCCACCCCTGGCTTCTGTCAACAATGGCCCCTGACTCCAGACACTCCTGAGATAAAGAAACACCTGCAAGAATCTTTACATCAAAGAACAACCTCACAGTTATTATGCGACACCAAAGCACAGATCCTGAGATGCGCAAGATGGACAAATTATTCTTACACGTATTAAAAATGTTTTCTACCAAAACTACCAAGAGATCCTTCATGTCTAACAGTTACAGCAACTATTTTTAATAAAAACAAAACCAACCAATATGAATTCTAGTTTCATTTTTGTTTTAAAGGCACTCCCCCCGCTCCCCCCCAGCCCTGATGCTCTCTTATTACCAAGGTTTTCATTTTTAAAAAACTTCAGAAGAATCTTACTGAAATGTCAGTTACAAGTTAAAAACAAAAAGCAAAATACACACGCACGCATGAGCGTGTACAGCGGGAGCAGGAAACAAGACGGTGCAACGGAAAAGGGGAGAAGAGAAAGAATCAGCGTCCAGCGTTATCTATTGGTGATAAAGGATCTCCGTCTTTTATGGCAAAACTGCACATCTAGAATTCTAAAGCAAGGATAACCTAGCAGACGTACTTGCAGAGGTGTGCCCTCTGGGAAGGCATTCTCCCTAAGGTCATGGTTTCCATCCTGGTACACAAGTTAACTTTGTTTTGTTACATAGCCAGCTTGTACAAGGCAGACATCTTTCAGAAATCTGCACACCTACACCACTAGATTTAAGTTATAATATATATCCTTTATCTGGGTCTCCATAACTTAAATTGACTACTATCATGGGGGGAAAAAATTCAAAGCAGAGTTCTGTGGACATGAGGCAAGAACAGCAACTGAATAAATGTAGAAACCTCACTCAACCATAACCAGACACGAAAAGGAAAGGGGGAGACACGAAAAGCTTAAAATGTTTTTAGTTTTGTTCTGTTCCTTAGAACTCTTCTCATAACAGGGGTTCTTACTGTACGGTCTATGGATGGGCTTTAGTATAAGCAAAACATGCATGTATGTTCATTTTTAGGGCGAGAAGGTGCATGGCTACAATTAGATTCCTAAAGGGGTCCAGATGCAAAACAAAGTTATGAACCACAAGTGTATATAATTACCTTGAAACAAAAAGTGTAAGCTATGGGAGAGGGGTGCTATTTTATTATCATATGTGATTTTTAGCCAAAATTTTCTTCATTGAAGAAATTTGATTCCAAATACTCTGGACTGTAACGACCCAAAACTGCACCCATTCTTTGCACATAAATTATCTGTGGTAAATATTAAACCTCAAGCTACTTTCCTCCAACTAAAAAACTGTTCTCAGAGAACGAAAACACATTTTAAATACCAAAAGCAAGCGAAGTTGGAAAGTGAAATTCTTTTTAAACATAAAAATGTAAATACAACTCCTTCAATGTGATCTAAAATTTTGACTAGATTACCAAATACTAAAACCAAATCAAAACTATGATAATTTTGCTCTTGAAAAATTTTAACTTTGCACGTCAATCCCATGGTATAGAAAACGCTGAGCTTTGTGTCAGCTTGCTAGGCACAAGCTTCTCTCCTGGGTCACAGAGAAGAGTATGTAAGAGGTCACTTTCAACATCGTGTCTATTATGCACCTTTGTTTTGAAGTGACACATGTTCCCTGGGGATTCTCACTGGTGGGGATGAGGGAGGTAAGACATACATGCACTCTGCCCTCGAGATTCATGGATGTGCAGGCTTCTACCACAATGCGTAACCTACCAACCGACCGTGGGCCAAGGCAATGGCTAAAACTTCATTTCACTTTCAGACCTTTCTCCCAGTACTTGGAGTTAAAAATAGTTTAGGCCATCTTGGCCTGGGTTATTTTTATCTGGAAAATAGGGACTGGAAATAGCATAGTAAGCATAGAAAGGAGAGTTGACCACAATAGGATGAAAATGCTCACAGACTTTCAAAAGGTCTTACTGTAGTTTTAGAAAATGGATAGAAAGAGGGGAAGCAGAGGTGGTACACGGCAGGTTGGTTGAGGGCAATTCACTAAGTGTTAGCATATGAATAATAAATAACCAGAACAACAAAAAGTGCTTTGTGTAAGACCAAAGAGTATATAATACAGCTCCCCTGCTCTTACAACTTTCTGGAGAAGATACTTCAGGAATAAAAGATATACAAAATTTTTGAGAAAAGAGAGATCAATGGAGGTTCAGAGTTCAGTGAGATACGGGGGATGGGACTTAAAAGCTAGATGCTAAGGGACGCACAAGGGATGCATAACATCTGAATCCTGGGAGCATAAACCAGTCAAAGAACTCACAGACGTGTTGGGAGGAGTGAGATGCGAAGCAAAAAGGCAGAAAATAGTCTGGCTGAAATAGTGGCTGTATTTCAAAGAGGGGTAGCAAATAAGGGTGGATAGGTGGGGTGGGCCTAAGTAGCTGGGGAGCATTAAGTGCCTAGGAATCAAATTGTATCCTTTAAATAAACCTCAGAAGACTTTTGAGTAAGGTTTTTATAAGTGTTAGTAAACTTATATTAGATAGATGTAGGTGGTACATGGAGAATGAATTAAATAATAATATTGTATAACAGTCCAGGTATAAAGTGATTAAAAATCTCAATTAGGGGGCTTCCCTGGTGGTGCAGTGGTTGAGAGTCCGCCTGCCGATGCAGGGGACGCAGGTTCGTGCCCCGGTCCGGGAAGATCCCACATGCCGCGGAGCGGCTGGGCCCGTGAGCCATGGCCACTGAGCCTGCGCGTCCGGAGCCTGTGCTCCGCAACGGGAGAGGCCACAACAGTGACAGGCCCGTGTACCGCAAAAAAAAAAAAAAAGGACACCTTTCCTGGCTTGCAGACCAACCTAGGTCTCCTCTAACATGCTCCCATGGCCTCCAGTACATCTCATGAACATCCATCACACATGGAACTGCAGGTTCAGTGTTATCTTCCCCTCAGACAATAAAACTTGGGAAGGGCAGAGAGAATTACCTTGACCTGGGCATCGTGGTACTCTCAGTGCCTAGCACTGATCCGGGCATATATTAGACACCACAAATAGTTGTTGAAAAAATAAATGGGTTTTGCAAACAGGTTCAGTTTTAAACCTGTTCTCCCATCAGAGAGCCCCACCAACCCTGATCCCCTCCAAGAGGAGACTTCAGTCTTAACCACGCTGGGTTTGCAGTACTTGTAGAACATCCAAGCGGAGCCGTCCATCAGTCCTTTCCAGATGCCGGGGTCAGAGACGGTCAAGGCGTCTTGAACAAAGCCCAACAGCTGAAGCCACGGCTGCTCCCCTTCTCCTCCTCCTGCTATTACAGTTACAGCTAAAATTAAATGAACACTGATAATCTGCTGGGCATTTCTCATGTATCTCACCTATCTCTGAACAAACCTTATTGAATTAGGTGCCATTATTAACTCCTAATATACTGATGAGAAAGCGATACTTTAATTGTTAGGAAATTTGCCTAAAATCAGAGAGCAATTAAGTAGCAAAACAAGAGCTTGAACACCGGCAAACTAGCTCAAGAATTTGTGCTTCCTCCAGCACATAAGATCACCCAGGGAGAAAAAGATATAGACCAGAGCAAAAGGAGAAAACAAACCACAGATCATTAAAACTATCACTTCAGGGCTTCCCTGGTGGCGCAGTGGTTGAGAATCCGCCTGCCAATGCAGGGCACACGGGTTCGAGCCCTGGTCCAGGAAGATCCCACATGCCGCGGAGCAACTAGAGCCCGCGAGCCACAGCTACCGAGCCCGCGCGCCACAACTCCTGAAGCCTCAGCGCCTAGAGCCCGTGCTCCGCAACAAGAGAAGCTGCTGCAACGAGAAGCCAGCACACCACAACGAAGAGCAGCTCCCGCTCGCCACAACTAGAGAAAGCTGGCGTGCAGCAACGAAGACACAACGCAGCCAAAAATAAATAAAATAAAAATAAATAAATTTAAAAAAAAACCAGTATCACTTCAGGGGCAAACACTATAAAGGAAGAAGCAATTTAAGAAATGGTATTCACACCCCTGTGTAATTACTTCCCCTTGAGTATGAAATGAACCTAGTGATTTTATCTAACCAAAAAAATACAGCACAGGTGATGGGATGTCACATCTGTGGTTAAGTTACAAAAGTCTGGGACTTCAGTCTCGACAGAGGATTCTTTACTGCCTTTCTGATTCGCATACTTGGATGAAGCAAGCTGCTGTGCTGGAGAGGCCCACGTGGCAAGGAACTGAGGTCCTCAGTCCAACAGCCCACGAGAAACTGAACGCTGCTGATAGCCACTGAGTGAGCCTAGAAGCAGATCCTTCCCCATTTGAGCCTCTGGAGGAGACCACCGCCCCTGGCTGACGCCTTGACTGCAGCCTTGTGAGAGGCAGCGAAGCAGAAGATGCCGCTAGGCTGTGTCCAGGTTCCCGATCTACAGAAACTGAAATAATAAATGGGTGTTATTTTAAGTCACTACGTTTTGGTACAACTTGTTACATTGCTACATAGCAACAGATAACTAATATAAGCTGAGAAGAAAAGTCTAGAAATATAGATGCTTCAAGTTCCCCCTACATGTGTCTTCTCACAGTGCTGAGCAGAAAGCTAAGAACTGAGCTTCAAGAAAAAACCACAGTTAGAAGCTGAGAAAATAAGGAAAATTCTGAAAAATATACTGAGAAAACAACACTTGAAAGGCTCAGATCCAGGCTAGTAAATGAGTGATCAAAGATTCTAGAGGTGGGGTGGTCAATAGTGCTACTGAAGCAGCACGAAGACCTGGCCTACGGGGGGAAATCACGCAATTTTCTAATTAAAAAGTAACTTTCAAGGCTGTATTTCAGAGAAGTAATGCTAACAGGAGTCAGTGGAAGACATAATAGAAGGTAAAAAATGCCTAGAGATAGAATAAAGGATAATTACTGACAAAACTATGGACTCAGAACCTCTAGTTACCATCTACAGATGAGAGTACCAATATTAATGAGAAAAAATTCAGATGCGGTCAATCTTTTCATACCCCAAACTCCTGATTAGACTCTTTCAATTAACTGGCCAGATCTGACATTTCCCATGTATACAAAAATCAGGCTGAAACTGATGTTGTTTGCATTAAGTTGAGATTATAAGGTTCCTCAATTCTATAGCTCAAGTTTGACCTTTCAGGTTTTAATTTTTTTTAATCATTTCATATAGAGTATTTTAATGTTTACCCATACTTCTGTGACCCTCCCTTACCCTAAAGTCAAAAGCAAGGTTTCCTATGCTTAAAAGTCCTGGGCACTATATTATAATTTTAACCCTATCACTTCCCATCTGATAGGTGGTACTTTTATTTCTAATTCCAGGGTCAGGCTCCGCATCAAGTGGATGAGAGCTGTATTTCTCTGCTATCTTTTCGGATCCCTAAAGTATCATACACTTCCCCCTTCTTTTCCTCAGCTATCACAGAGCCGTTTGCATCTATATGTCAGGAATTATTTTTGATATTTTATGGTCATTCTACCTCTTCTCAATTTTCTACAATAGCTTTAACTTCCAACAGCATATTTAAACAAAGATGTTCTATTTCTAATTTTATTTTGAAATTTAATCTAAATCTATGCTTGTCTCTCAGGTTGAACCATTCAATTTTCTCCAGTGTTTCCCTAAATTTCAGAATCTGTGTAATTCTTCTTACGTGGATTTGTATCTACAAGCCATCTTAAGTGAGCAGTTCATGTAAGAGAGCACAGACCTACTTGTTGACAGCACCAGAAGTTCAGCAAGATGTCCTGCAGTACTTCCCGCAGGCAGCCCCAGGGGCAGAGCTGATGAGAGTATACTGTGCAAAGAAGCCATAAAGCCTCTGGAGAAGAAAGGATGGCGCTGCGAGGTCAACAGCAGGAGCAGCAAACACGGCCAATTTGAAGGAATGTGGACAAGCAGAGCATGGAACTTTTCTCCTCTGGATTGAGCTGTGAAATAAGTGTCAACAATCTGCTCTAAATGGAAACTGAAAGAGCGGGGCCAGAGGAGAAAAGCAGGAGGGTTGGAGCAAGATGAAATAAGAATTATCTCCTTCCAGTTGCTCAAGCCAAAAACCAAGAGACATTCTCAACTCCTTCCTTTCTCACATTCCTCCGACCAATCCATCAGCAAATCTCACTGACTCTACTTTCAAAATATATCCAGAATCCAACTAGTTCTCCACAGGTCTGCAGCTACTGCTCTAATGTGAGCCACCACCTCCCAGGGCCAAGGCTGCTGGAAGAATTTCCTACCTGGTGCCCCTGCTTCCACCCTTGCTCCCGCACAGCAGCCACAGAGATCTCCTAGAACAAGCTCTCCAGGGGCCTCCTGTGTCACCTAGGATACAACCCAGGACTCCTGCCGCGGCTCACAGGCGAAATCCTACATGAACTGACCTCACATCCCCACCCCTGCTTTACTGACCCCATCGCCTACCACTCTCGCTCGGTCCCTCCCCTCTGCTCCGCTAGAGACGCAGTGGCCTCCTCCTTGCTGTGTTCTGAACACACCAAGCACATCCCACGTCAGGGCCGCTGTGTGTGCTATTTAATACCTCTACTTGGACTGTTCTTCCCCCACGTACCTCTATAACCCAGGCCCTCACTTCATTCAAGCCTCTACATGAATATCGTATTACTTTACCAAGCCTGTGTAAAAGAAAACCCCCTGGTCACTCTGTCCTTACCTTGTTTATTTTTTTGTCTTAATATTTACCACCTAATGTGTCATGCACTTACTCATACATCTCTTTATTAACTGTCTCTCCCCGCCCCTCACCTGCCTCAAGTGGAATTTAAGCTCCCTGAGAATGGGGGCATTTTTGTTCTCGTTGTTCAGGTATTCCTAGCTCCTAGGACAGTACCTGTGCATGCAAAGTACTCACTTCATGTCATTTGTTGAATCAACGAACGAATGAAAAGACTATCCAAACAAGACTCAGAGAACACGGTAAGGAGAAGCCAAGAGTGCATGCATTTTGCTTTGATGAAGAAACGGGGTTTGGGGCACTGAATGAAGAAAACGAGAAATCCAAACCCAAGAACACTTTCCGGTGATTTCAGCGAGCAAACAGACAGAGGGTACAGATACCATCCAAGCTCTTCAGAAATAAAACTGTGGCTTGGTTCTGGAAAAATGTGATAATGAAGCACAAAACATTCCAGTAAAGATGGCAGAACAATTCAGAGTCTGGGCTAAGAAATACAGGTGTGAAATAAACCATTTTAAGGGAAGACTTTGGTTAATCATCTATCAGTTTTTTTGGTTGTTTCTCTGTTTTGTTCTTTAGAATAGAAAGTTTTGAGCTGGAACAGAAACCGTCAAAGACAAGCCATGAATATGGTTCAGATAATCATGTGAATGCCATCCTGTGGCCACAAACGACGTTTCAGGTGCAGAAACAAACGCATAGTGGAAAAGGAGGTAGAATGCAAATGCAGCGCTGAAATGCATCTGTGAAACACTGACCAAGAATGTGTGCAAATGGAAGGGAGACTGAAACATCTGGTGTTGCTTTAAAAGCCTAAAGAGAAAAATTAAATAAAAACAACTAAGCTGATAACATCAATCCAAAAGCATAATGGGAAGGCACAGGCTTCAGAGAACATGCTAGAAGATGAACAAAGACAGACTTCATGCCCGATGGGGGAAAGGGGGGAAAGGAAAACAGAGAATAAACATTTCAATCAGAAACACAGAGCAGAAAGACAGTTCCAACTAAGGAAATAAGAGAGAGTGGGCCTGCTTCAGGGAAAATGGCTTCAACAACAGAGGAAAAAAGGAGGTAAATAAAGAACATCTAGGGAAATTAGGGAGGAATTCTTGAAAGGAGGAAAACTTAAACTAGAATGTCAGCTAAGCCAAACTGTAGAGTGACAGGAGTAAAAGGGAGAAGAAAAGGAAGTCATAAATGTTCAAGTGTAGCCTCAAAAATGGCATAAAAGACACCAAAATTAGTTAAGTGGGAACACGTGATTTTTACAGGCGCTGCAGCATTAAGGTGCAGATATAAGAATGAAGTAAATCACTAACCAGCTCTCTGACCTTGAACAAGGCACTTAACCTCTCTGGGACTTATTTCCTCTGTTAAAAAAAAAGTGTGTGTGTGTGTGTGTGTGTGTGTGTGTGTGTGTGTGTGTTCAAAAATGGGTGATCATTTTCCTCTGTTTAAAAAAAAAAAGTGTGTGTGTGTGTGTGTGTGTGTGTGTGTAGTCAAAAATGGGTGATCATTCTAAAGTCTTTTTTCCTCTAGCTTATTAAAGAGGAAAAGCACAGGACTCTTAAAGAAAGAAATCAGAAAAGCAGAAAATTTTCTAAATGAGAAGAGTAAGTTAAGGACACTTTTGCATAGTGCTTTACAATTTAAAAAGTGCCTTTACATGCAAGGTTATATACATTCGTCACAGCAAGCCTGAGAGACAGAAAAGGCAGGCATCATTTAACACCATTTTCCAAATGGAATAACTGAGGCTCAGAAAGCTTAAGCAACTGGCTCAAGGACACGGAAACAGTGGCAGATCCAGAATCCAAGCCAGGTTTCACAGAAGGACAAAGTCCACTATCCTTCTATGTTCAGATGCTCTCCTCCTGTGTGACTAAGGTTTTGCAGGAAATTTTTGTGGCTTATTAGGCGGTAGATAAGGGAAGAGCTATAAACATTTCTGAAAAACCAACAACCTGTTAATTTAAACTAAAATTCCTTTAGAATTAAAGAAGTTACCATATATGTAAACTACACGTACACTAATTCACCGTACAAAATGTTTTCCTACAAAGTTGAACTTGGTTGTCACAACCTATTAAGACTACTCTTCAGTCCACTTGCTTCTCTTTTAAAACAGTAAAGCGCTATACAAAACTGCTACTATGGAAGTTGTAATATTTTCAGCCTTTCTGAATACAGAATAATTGACTTTGATCTCGACTCTGACGTAGCTATTAAAACATTAAACAAGCTGCTTCAATTAGGACATCCTGGGAGCCAAGAGTATAGAGAAAGTGGCAGAAGTAGATTGAGAAGGCAGTTTCGTTTGGTTTTGTTTGTAACATCTAAGAGGACTGACACCACATCTCTATGGTAGTGATAATAAAGGATCAGGTCTTTCCTTATCCTACCCTTTGCTCTAAAAGCCATAATCAGCTAGAGCTGCCCAATTAACTGCGGGACTGGTGAAAAATCTCAGGAATAGAATCTGCTGCGTATTGGTCTTATTTTATCGCTCCTTCTCTTTATGTACATTTTAACTGAACAGAGTAAGTTTTAGACAAAATTCCAAAAACATGTATATGATTCTACTAGTTTTATTGTAACAGGCAAACGTTTTCCTTCAGAGTGGTTAAGAAACTCCAACTGAGGGCTTCCCTGGTGGCGCGGTGGTTAGGAATCAGCCTGCCAATGCAGGGGACACGCGTTTGAGCCCCGGTCCGGGAAGATCCCACATGCCAGAGCGACCGAGCCCGCGCGCCACAACTACTGAGCCTACGCTCTAGAGCCCGCGAGCCACAACTACTGAGCCCACGTGCCACAACTACTGAAGCCCGTGCGCCTAGAGCCTGTGCTCTGCAACAAGAGTAGCCCCCGCTCCCCCACATGCAGCAACGAAGAACCAACACAGCCAAAAATAAATAAATAAAACAAATAAATTTAAAAAAAAAGAAACTCCAACTGAACAGCTGCACATTTTCCCAGGATCTGCACTCCTCTGCATTCTTCTTCCTCTACCAAGTAAAGACACCTATGATTTCTTACAGCCCACACAAAGCTACTCCTCACAAATCAGCAGGCCGTGACTCCTTCCTCTTGGACATCACTGCAAGTCTTCTTGATGGAAGAAAGGGTGTGAGAAAGGATAAAGGATCAAAGGGCAGTTTAAGGGCAAAATGGGGGAAAATCCCAAAAAAGGACCAGAGAAAGTGGAAACTGGAGCTCAGTGGCCACGATCATGTTCCTGTTTTTTTCCTGTATTTCTTCATCTTTCCCTTGTAGTTCCTCTTTTAAAGTAGCTGGACAAACAGTGGCCAGATAAGCGTGCTGGCAGCAGAAATTTGGGAGAAATCCAAGAATATACTGAACGAGCCACAGCCAATTATAAATTATATGTCATCTGATTATCAGGCCCTGACATGCACAAAGACCAAACAGAACAGACAGTGTAAATGAAGAACATCAAATCTCGGTCTGAAAGCCTGAATTTAAGTCCTGGCACGCTGCAGGATTTCCAGCAAGCGACCTTTCCTGAGGCTCACTTTCCTCATCTGTAAACAGGGATAATACACCAACAACCTAAATATTTTACAGAGTTGCTGTGAAAATCTATGTGAGAAAAATACCACACATTTGAGGCAAGTACCTTTTAAAATCACTACAATGTCGTAAAGGATAATAAAACCCTCAACTGAAGACCCTCTCTGCCATCACATATAGTACCCATATTCTGCCTCTCTTAGGAGTATAAGCATGATCCAGGCAGATAAATTTAACTGGCTTTTCAGTCACTATCTGAAACAAACATTGTAATGAAAGAAGTTTCTACAGTCCAAAGATAAACTACAATTATTCACATACAAGGCTAATGCTCTCACTGTCAACAAAGTATGTATATCAAATCTTAGTCCCAGTAGTGTGCTAAGTAATCTACATCTTCTCACCTAATATCCTACCCATATCCAGTGTAGTAGAAAAAGCACAGGACTTGATGTCTGAATGACCCCAAGTTTGAATCTCAGCTAGGGTGTCGTAAGTGGCAGGCCTTAGCCAAGTCGGAGCTAAAATATCCTCAAATGTACAGTAAGAATAATGCTACCGATTTCACAGGATTAAAATTACTGTGACCATGTCTGTATTGAGTCTAACCTGGTGCCTAGCACACTGAGGTTGCTCAGTATATGGTGGCTGGTAATCTGACTGCCTTTCCATTCCCCCAAAGCAAGCATCTGTAGTTTCTTTTAGGAATGCTTAAACTACACAATCAAACAAGATTACCAAAACCTCTCTCAACCAAGAAGTACAATGAAAGGGATTCCCTAAAACCATTCACAGATCCTGAAATTGTGTCCCTAAAATTAACGTAAGCATAAGATCAAACTCTAAAGAGTTTAAAATCCATCCTTCCTTCACATGATCTGTGTAGTCAGGCGATCTAGAACCTCAACGGCCCTTCAACCACTGGCACTCCTGAGGAAAGAGGTGTCTATTCTCTAACAGCCTCCCCATTAGCAGGCCCTTTGGTAAGAGCCAGGCTGACTGCTGTCCCTTCCCTGAGAAGAGCAGTCAAAAACAGGAAGATAGGAGAGAAGAGGATTTAGCTTAACTTGGAAAGCTAAATTAACTAAGGAAAGCAGAGCAAGGAAGATTCAGGACATTATCTTCTTCACCTGAAGCTTGTGCCCCAACTGTATACATACTTCGGTCAGTCTTGTACAGTTACATTAATGTGCCTTCAAGCTTTTCCAAGCTTTCCTTCCTCTACGGTTTATGGCTATATTCAGATTTGATCTATAACAAATTTTAAAAATATATATGTATATAAATGAGAATTGCATTAAAGACCGAAGCTGGCGTTTAATCAGGCTCTTTTTTCCTTCCAGCTTAGTGTTAAGCAAGCGTTCACCTTTTTTTTTTTTTTGGCGACCATATGATATTAAGACACGCCTTCATCCAGCAACGAAGCAGCAATGCATAAATTAGACTTTACATTGTCTTTTCCCACCAAATTTTCCGTTTAGAACTTTCCTCATTGCGTACGCCTAGCCTTTTGGGCAGTCTGAGAGTCACACATAATGACTGTCAAAACAGATGGTCTGACACACACAAAAGAACTACTGGGAAGAATCAGTGTCTGTGTACAAACACCCACGTGTGATAATCTCCTCAACAATCTCCTCAAACTCACAAAATCAGACAGAGATTGATGATGGAGGAGGGTGGAGTAGGGTGGCCTGGAGTGGAGCTGGATACAAAGAAAAGATTAAGATCTGGGGAGTGAAATGGAAAAGAACCACAAGAGAGTACAGAGAAGGAGAGTCTATCATCTACCATACTGAGGAGGGAAGAGCGATCAGACCAGGTAGGAACGGAAGAATCTGTTGGGGAACGACTACAATAGTCAAGAGAAAACAAAGATTTCACCAAACCGAGACTTAAGAGTGAGCCAATTCCATGGGGTTTTTGTTTTCTTTCCAGGAAGCTACAAAACGGTTCTTTTTCAACAGCGGGATTATACTAACAAAAGCAAATAAAGGAAACCTATGCTAAAAATGTAACCTACCTACACTGAGCGGTCTGAAAACGGAAATACTTCTTCCCCCGTTTAGCAGTGGGTTTCAAAACAGCAGGGACAAGGGAGAGGGATGAGAGCTGTAAGAGGGGGAGGGGAACAGGCAGGCTCTTCCTGAACATAAGGAAAGGAGCCTTCGGCCTAAATGCTTATTTTACATGTACCTTTCTGTGGTCAGCTGGCAGGTTCCTCACTGAACACAACATTCGACTGTGGAAGTCGGAAGCTGATGAGAGGTTCAAAGCCCACGGGGAATTTAAGAGCCGCTGCAAACACAAGGCTGATGCAGAACCAGCACTTGCTTCGGGTAGCACTCTAATAATCCCCGTCGGGCGCCTAGAGCTCCAGCGAGGTTTGACCCGACTCACTGTGCAAGGGAAAAAAGAAAACTGCAAAGTTCAAGGAAGAGCCTAAGTTTAGCCAGAAGACCTTGCAATCAGACGCAGAAGTGTGTGAGCCGGCAGGAGGTGGATGCTATCCGTTTGCTCCACCGGGTGCTGCACAAGAAGGAAATCCCTTTTACACACAGACACCGCGTTCCCTCGCCCCGCGCCCACTCCCGGCACACACTTACTTTCGTCCGGCCATTGATCTTGTAGTTGCCCAGCTTCCCGTTACAGTGGCGGATCAGGTCGTCCATGCTGCTCATGAGCAGCCCGATGGTTTCGCAGCCGGGCTCCTTGCCCTCGATCCAGGTGATCTTATCGCCTCGGATGTCCTTGGACGAGTCGCTCTTCTGGCTGACCAGCTGCCCGTCCGTGAACTTGCCGGTGTCGTGCAGGGCGCGCACCTCGTCGCCGATCTGCTGCCCGGTCTCCTTGCCCAGGAAGTCGTCCACCACGCAGATGCCGTGCTTGTTCATGCAGGGCACGATGTACTCCAGCGCCAGCTTCAGCGCCGGCAGCGGCTTCGTCTGCCCGTTGGGCCGCAGGCCCCCGCCGTGGCTCAGCGCCTCGCCCGGCGCGCTGCTCGGCGGGTACAGGTTCGCCTTCTCCTGGTACAGCGACGAGCGGGCCAGCGGCTCCTCCTTCGCGGGCTCCGCCTCGGCGGCAGCCGCCGCCGCCGCCGCCGCCGAGCCCTGGCCGCCGGGCGCCGCGCGAGGCGGGGACGCGGCCACCACGGGGTCGGCCGCCGGCTTGGCCTTCGCCTTCGCCATCGCCGCGTCTCCGGCGGCCCGCGGGCCCGCGGCCTCGGCGACGGCGGCGGCGGCTCTGTCCCGGCGCGGCGCCGCCTTCCTGGCCTCCCTGGCCCCGGCCCCGGCGGCCCTGGGCGGCGGCGCGGGGCCGGGATGCTGGGGCTGGCCCGCTCCGGGGGCGAGGGCGCCCTCGCCGCCCTGGCACACGAGCTTGTGCTTCTTCCAGTCCTGGCGCTGGTGCTCCTTGCTGCAGTAGAAGGAGCTGCGGCAGCGGCTGCAGCGCAGCAGGTTCTCCATCTTCCCGCACAGCTCGCAGTACTGCCGGTCTCGCTCGCTCGGGCTCGGCCCGCCGGGCCCGCCGCTGTCATTCGCCATGGCGGCGGCGGCGGCGGCGGTGGCCGAGCAGGAGGGGTGGCGGCCGGACGGCCTCGCCTGGGGCCGGGGAGCTGGAGGAGCGGCAAGGGCCGTCACTGCGCCATGCACCCGCCGCCCCTCGCCTCGGGAGGCCAGCGCCCCGCGCCCTCGGCCGGGCCGCTTCCTCGTCCTCCGGTCCCGCCGCGCGGCGCCGGCCGCCGCCTCAACGCCTCATCGCCGCGGAGGGCTGAGGGAGCGCGGCCTGCGCGGCGGACGGCGACCTCCGCTCGGGCACACAGGCCCGGCGCGCGAGACCCGCCGCCTCGGCCGCCGCCGCCTCAGCGTCCCAGGCGGGCCGGCTCGGCCCGCGGAGCAGCGCAGGGCGTGCGGGCGCCACTCGCTCTGCGCGCTCTGCACGTACACCACGGCCCCGCGGCGACCCGGGCGGGCGGCGCGCGAGGGCGGGGGGCGGGGCAGGGCGAGGGGTGGGCCGAGGGGGGCGGTGGCCGCGCGCTCGCGCTCGGGCGCGGGCGGCGCCCGGGCCGCCTCCGCTCTCCCGCACTCGGCCGGCTGGGCCTCGGAGCCCGGTCTGGCGCCCTCGGCGCCCACGCCAAGTGCGTCCGGGGCGGGCCCGGGACGCTGCTGCGGCCCGCCCGGGGACGCCGAGGGGCAGGCCCGAGAGCGGCGGAAGGGAGGGGGCCGCGCCGTCGCCGCCGGGCCCGCGCCCCGGGCGGTACCGACACCTGCTGGGCAGAGCGCGGCCGCGAGGTCGCCGCGGAGCTGGGCGGCCTTAATATGGCTGCTGTTTGTGCGCAGCCGACTGGGTGTGTTCCAGGCGCGCTCCAGACTACGTTGCAAGGTGGCTGCTGCCACCGTCGTGTTGCATCGGAGGAAACGGAAATTCAGAGAAGTAAAGTAACTTGCCCAAGGTCACGCAGAACTGGGACGGAACCCAGAAACCAGACTCTAGGATTCCAAGGCTCCTTTTTCCATTACGCCAATTCAGCCTGTATTTCAGGAAGGCCCGAAATTGTTAAAAACAAAACTAAGTATTCCTGCGGTCAGTCCAAGCCCCTGTGCCCCGTTTGAGCCAAATTTAAAGGTACTGAAATTCGATGCATTTTTTTTTACCATTTTTAAATCCTGTGAAATCTTGCGGAGTTTAAACCCTCGTGAAAAAATGTTTGGCTACCTAGTCGACTAAGTTAATCAAGGCTCATTTCAGGGTCCACATTCAGGCACTTGAGCTCAAACTGCTGGAACTGCTCCTGAGAAGTGGATCTGGCCGGGGCGCGGGGCGGAGGGAGGGCAAATGGGCATTACTGCATTAACGACTTTTAAGTTTAAACAGAAGTATCTCTTATTATTAGAATTTGTGCTATGCTGATGAGTACAATTCTTTCTTTTATAGTACATAAAAACCTTACCAGAACTAGGCCAAGGGTGTTTCTTTCCGCCCTTTCATTTATTTTTGGAATAAAAAGGGCTGTGACTGCGATGTTCACCATCTTTATTGAGCACCTGCTAATGTGGGAAATGCTGTGCTGGGCTTCTGTACCATCTGAATAGACTGCAGGTAACTTCAGCAGTCCTTGAGATGTTAGCCTTCCAGATTAACAGCACAAGAGCTGAAATGTGTAAGGTTAAAAGCAGAATAATATAGGTACTTATAAACCACTTCGTAAAATATTTTTTAAAAAACTAGCCTGAATCCAAAAACTCTTCATCAACTACACAGAACTTAAAACTGTCATTAAATTCTGCCATATAAATAAACAGTACCCTGGGGATCCAATCTGGTGAAAGAGGACAGTAATTCCAATTAGCTTGGCCTTTGGAAGACAGATAAGTTCCGTGCAGGGGGCGGACGTGTAAACAAATAATGACAACCTAGAGCTCAGAGTAAACGCCCTAAGAGAGGGCGGATAGGATGGGATGGGAAAAAAGAAAAAGGAATTGCTAGCCCTGCGCATTGCACTAATCAAGATTTCAAATCGATTAATTTAGAAAGTCTTAAAAATGGCTTAAAAAGTTAGCTTTTAAAACGTTTTGACATATGTAAATTATAAAAGTAAAATATAATTTCAATACAAGTGAAATCTGACTTCCTTGGCCTCCTTTTGCTGTAGTAATGATAACTGATTCTTAAGTATTCTCAAGTTTGCTAGGGAACACTCATTCTACAAACACTTGATTCTTCTAAATTTAGTTATTTGTAGATATTAAAAGTAGTCCAGCAATATCTTTAAAAATTACTATTTAGGTCTGCGGCATGCAAAGAAGTGTATTTACATCTCTCTATGCTTTTTTCATGTATTTTCATTGATATCTACCTAAAAGATTAGATGTCCGTATCAAAACCTTTATTAGCTTTCATTTTGTTCCAATTAAGTATACAAAATCACAAACTTAACATGTGTATCTTGAAAATACTTAGTCAAATGTGACACTTCCAAATTTTTCATGAATAGAACAAATATAAAATGTTGTTTCAAATACTTCCAAAGATCTATGATTTCAGAATTTTCACTTATTCAGGTTTAATAACCTGTGAACTAATTCCAAATTAGTGAGGTTTCACCAAACTATCTGCTGACCATGCAATAGCCAGTGAATGACAAGTTCACCAAGGAGATTCTAGAACTCCACCGGCATGTAACTGTTGTCATTTATTCAAATGTTATAGAGAAGATCCACACTGTCATGCAGGAATTTATCTTATAAACACTTACAGGGTACTTACTATTATGTGCCAATCTCTGTTCTAAGCATTTTACAAATATTATCTCATTTAATCTTTACAATCACCATGAGGTGGGTACCATTATTATGTCCATTTATAGAAAATGAAACAAGAGTAAGGCAATGAGATGAGTAGCAGTAGGAGTGTTACCTAATACTTTGGGGAGAACAAAGGCTTGTGTCTCCCAAAGCCAGTAATTAGTACAACTTTTTCCCTGCCCCGAACCTAATGAAGATCAACTGTTCTAAAACCTGAAGGATGAATTCAAGGAAAGGTGCTGTCATCTCCATATCACACCAGCTTGGAGGAAAGCTAATTGTCCACCTCTTTCACTTTACTTTGTTCTTCTGGCAATGTTTACTTAAACTATAAAGCAGTAACCACTATGAACTGATGAGAGACTTACAAAAGAATGAGGCAAAATTGAGATTAAATGCAAAGGACAGAATTAAATGAGGAAATGAACTTAGAAATGAATGTGCCGAGTCTTGAGGAAAGCCCGGTGAACAGGCTTTGCCTTCAAGAGACTAGCCCTATTTCTCCTTTAAAAATGTTTAAAATGCACAAGAGAGCGTCTTTTCTGCTCAGGAAATCACACATCTGATTGTTAACTAATGACCTCTTGTTTCCCCATCTGTGGCAATCTTGTTTTAATACATTACAGAGAACAGAAAAATCACAAGTACAACATAGGCATCCCACCAAGATAAACAGGAAGACGATCTTCAAGTTCTGGGAAAAGCAACTAAAAATTTGAGCCATTTTCTAACTATAGTATTGGGACACGCACAAGTAGGTGTCTTGGAAAACAGCACCTGCTCTCTTCTGTACTGGGTGTTCTGCCAGATGCACACATGCGCTGTGCTTCCCCACATACGTCGAACCAGGTTTACTGTCTACCAAGGTGGTTTCCTTATGAAAATAAAATATTTAAATAGACTTTGTATATATTCAGGAAAATTTATCTATCACCCACTTTATCAGCTTATGATTTAAAACTTACCCACTAATCCAGTTAAAAATTGATCCTCTCAAGAAATATAACATGAAACTTTAGAATCATTCCTCATTATAATGATTATTTATTTATATAATGTATATAAATAGAATGGGTTAATATAATTACACTATGAGTTGTTTTTTGTTGTCATTGTTAACAAACATTACCTTAATGTTGAACCCACTTTTAATGTAGTCCCAATTAGTAACTTATACCAACCCAGGTTAAAGACAGCTCAATTTTTTCTGTAACTCTTTTATGTGGGGAAAGGTAAACATACACAAAGATAGAGATAGTCGTATAATTAACCTCAGCCCTGATTAGGTCAATAATTATCAACTTCAACAATTATCAACATTTTTATGTTCTTGTGCCCCCCCATTTTGCCTTTTCTTTTTATTTTCCTTTTTTTTTTTTTTTTTTTTTTGGCTGCAGGATCTTGGTTTCCCGACCAGGGGATTGAACCCGGGCCCATGGCAGTGAAAGTGCGGAGTCCTAACCACTGGACCGCCAGGGAATTCCCTCCGTTTTGCCTTTCTTTTTTTTTTTTTTGCCTTTTTTTAAATTTATTTTTTATTGAGTTATAATTGACATATAACATTTTATTCATTTTAGGTGTACAACATAATGACTTGATATATGTATATTTTATGAAACAATTACCATAGGAAGTTTAGTTAACATTCATCACCTCACACAGTCTTTTTTCCTTGTGATGAGAACTTTTAAGATCTTCTCTCTTAGCAACTTTTTTTAATATTAATTAATTAATTTATTTATTTATTTTTGGCTCCGTTGGGTCTTCGTTGCTGCGCGTGGGCTTTCTCTAGTTGTGGTGAGCGGGGTCTGTTCTTCGTTGCGGCAGGCAGGCTTTTCATTGCGGTGGCTTCTAGGCGCGCAGGCTTCAGTAGTTGTGGCATGTGTGCTCAGTAGTTGTGGCTCGTGGGCTCTAGAGCGCAGGTTCGGTAGCTGTAGCGCATGGGCTTAGTTGCTCCGCGGCTTGTGGGATCTTCCCGGACCAGGGATTGAACCCGCGTCCCTTGCACTGACAGGCGGATTCTTAACCACTGCTCCACCAGGGAAGCCCCTCTCTTAGCAACTTTTAAACCTGCAATACAGTATTGTTAACTATAGTCACTCTTCTGTACATTACGTCTCCCAGACTTACGTATAACTGAAAGTTCGCACCTTTGGACCGTTTCACCACCCCCTCTACCCACTGCCTCTGGCAACCACTAATCTATTCTTGGTATCTATGAGTCAGTTTTTTTATTTTTGTCCTTTAGAAACCACATGTAGGTGTGATCATACAGAATTTGCCTTTCTCTGTCTGACTTATTTCACTCAGCATAATGCCCTTGAGGTTCATCCATGTTGTCGCAAAAGGCAAGATGTACTTCATTTTTATGGATGAATAATATTCACATATATATACATATATATGTATACACCACATTTTCTTTATCCATTTATCAATCAATGGTCATTTAGGCTGCTTCCATAACTTGGTAATTTTAAGTAATGTTGCAATGAACATGGTGGTGCAGATATCTTTTCCACTTAGTGTTTTCATTTTCTTCAGGTAAATACCCAGAAGTGGAATTGCTGGATCATATGGTAGTTCTATTTTTAATTTTTTGAGGAACCTCCATACCGTTTTTCACAGTGGCGGCACCAATTTGTACTCCCATCAACATTGCACAAAGGGTTCTCTTTTGACCATATCCTCACCAACATTTATTTCTTGTCTTTTTGATAATAGCCATTCTAACAGGTGTGAGGTGATATGGTGGTTTTGATTTACATTTCCCTGATGGTTAGTGATGTTGAGCACCTATTCATGTACCTGTTGACCATCTGTATGTCTTCTTTGGGAAAATGTCTATTCAGATCCTCTGCCCACTTTTTCATTGAATTGTTTGTTCTTTTTCTGTAATACATATAGTATACCAGATATATGATTTGCAAATATTTTCTCCCTTTCTCTAGAATGCTTTTTATTTTGCTGATGGCTGCTTTTGCTGTACAGATCGTTTTAGTTTGATGTAGTCCCACGTGTTATTTTGCTTCTGTTGCCTTTGCTTTTGGTGTCAAATCCAAAAAATCATTGCCAAGACAGATGTCAAAGAGCTTCACCCCTATGTTTTCTTCCAAGAGTTTTATGGTTTCAGGTCTTACGTTCAAATTTTCAATCCATTTTGAGCTGAGTTTTGGTGTGGTGTAACATAGTGGTCCAGTTTCATTCTTTTGTATGTGACTGTCTAGTTTTCCCAACACCATGTATTGAAGAGACTATCCTCTTCCCATTTTGTTCTTGGCTCCTTTGTCATAAATTAATTGACCATATATGTGTGGATTTATTTCTAGGCTGTCTATTCTGTTCCCTTGATCTATGTGTCTTTTTTACTTTTCCCCAGTTCAATAGCATTCTCATTACTTTTGCTTTGAACTCTTTATCAGATAAATTATTTATCTCTGCTTCATTAAGGTTTTTTCAGTGGGTTTTTATTTCTTTTTCTTTTCTTTGTCTTCTCATTCTGTTTAACTTTGTCTGTATGAAATTAGGTGAAACAGTTACCTATCTGGTCTTGAAGGTGTGCCCTTGTGTGTGAGTGTCCCTGTGCGGTTTGCACGTGTCCAGTGGCTTTGGTGGAAGAGCTGGATTTGAAGTGAGCAGGGCTGCATACGTCGCGGTGGTGTGCTGGCAGTGTTTGCCACATAGGAGGTAAGGCTGGGGTTGGAAGGACTAAAGCCAGAACTACGTGCAAGCCAGGGCTTCTGCTGTGCTCAGTGGTCATCACAGCCCTCTCAGGTGTGAGGCCAGGAGCAGGTGCCCTGAGGGAGTTAGGTTTTTCCTGGGGGTGAATGGTAGTCTCCACCTTGATTTGGGATGCGGCTGAGGCCTGAGGGCTTAGGGCTGCACTTCTGTGCTGGTTTCCCTTTTTCCCTGGTGTGCAAGCCTTGGTTGGAGGCTGGGTTGGGGCCTGAGGAGTTGCTGCCTCACCACTGGGCTGGCCCCATCCTCTCCCAAGTGTGCACAGGGAAGGGAGCTTTGGAGAACGTGGTCTCTGCCTGGGAGCTAGTTTCACTCCCAAGTGTGTGCACCAAAACGCATGCTAGCAATGGCTGCCTCAGCCCTGGCCAGAGGCATGGGCGGGGTCTGAGTTGCCTCTGCTCCCTCCAATAATACCCATTCTCATTGGAAACAGCGACCTCCGCCTTCGTGGGGAGCAATGCCAGAGCGAGAGGGGCTGGGGCAGGAGCCTGGTGTGAGCTGTGCGGCGTGCACTGGGGGGGGTCCTGGCAGGCAGGCCAGAGCCCCAGGCAGTTTCCAATCTGCTGCGTCCGTGCTGTGCGTGTGTTCAGGAGGCCTGGTTTCTTACAGCACTCCGGTAAGCCCCCCTGTCTTCCGCTTAGCGGGCTTGTCTTCCTGGTGTCAGACCTCAGGGCTGGGGTGTGGCTCAAACGCCTTGCTCCCCAGGGCAGGGATCCCCGAGCCTGTGATATCCTCCTCTTCTAGGGGTGTGGGTCCCAACCATCTCCATTCCTACCACACTCCGTGTGGCTCTCTCTTTACAGCGTTGGTTGTAGAAGAGCTGTTCCGGGAGGCCCCGGGTCAATTTCTGTGAGGGTCAGTCTATGTGCAATTGTAGTTTTGATGTTTTCATGAGGGGAGGGGAGCCCAGCGTCCTTCTACTCTGCCGTCTTGATCTCTGCATCGCACTCTTTCTTTTTTTTCAACATGTTCAAACATTTTGTTTCAAGCTTACTTTTTTAAAATTAATTAATTTATTTATGGCTGCGTTGGGTCTTCGTTGCTGTGCGCGGGTTCTCATTGCGGTGGCTTCTGTTGTTGCGGAGCACGGGCTGTAGGCGCGCGGGCTTCAGTAGCTGCAGCTCGAAGGCTCTAGGGCACAGGCTCAGTAGTTGTGGCGCACGGGCTTAGTTGCTCCGCGGCATGTGGGATCTTCCCGGACCAGGGCTCGAACCCGTGTCTACTGCATTGGCAGGCGGATTCTTAACCACTGCGCCACCAGGGAAGCCCTCAAGCTTCCTTTTTTTATTTCAAAAATAACATAGATGTTTATCCTATAATTTGGTTTTTAAGAAGCCATTTTATTGACTATTATTAATTCATAAAAAGCTGTACGTGTTTAATGTTTACAAAAGATATCTTTGAATATAAGTATACGTCCATGAATACATCACCACAATCTATGCCATAAAAAATCCATCTCCAGAAGTTTCCTCCTGCCCTAATTATTTATTACTGTTATATTTTGTGATAATAGCACTGAAGATCTACCCTCTTAGCAAATTTTTAATTATACAATACAGCATTGTTGACTACAGTCACTATGCTATACAGTAGATCTCTAGGTCTTATTCATTTTGTATAACTGAAACTTTGTACCCTTTGACTAATACCTCCCTGTTTCCCCCTCCCCTTAACCCCTGGCAACCACCATTCTACTCTCTGCTTCTATGAGTTTAGCTATTTTAGATACTTCATATAAGGGATATCATGTAGTATTTGTCCTTCTGTGTCTGGCTTATTTCAGCTGGCATAATGTCCTCCAGGTTCATCCATGTTGTTGCAAAAGGCAGGATTTCCTTCTTTCCTTAAGGCCGAATAATATTCATTGCATGCTTATGCCACATTTTCTTTATCCATGCATATTTATTTTCATATCTCAGCTATCGTGACTAAAGCTGCAATGGACATGGGAGTCCCGATATCTCTTCAAGTTTCTGATTTCAATTCTTTTGGATATATACCCAGAAGTGGGATTGCTGGATCTATTTTAATTTTTTTGACGGACCTCCATAATGTTTTCCATAGTGGTAGCACCATTTTTGATTCCCACCAACACTGTACAAGGGTTATAATTTCTTCACATCCTTGACAGCACTTGTTATTTTTTGTTTTTGCTTTGTTTTGTTTTTTTATAATATCCATCCTAACAGGTTTGAGTTGATATCTCATTGTGGTTTTGATTTGCATATCCCTGATGATTAGTGATGTGAGCACCTTTTCATGTACCTTTTGGTCATTTGTATGTCTTCATTGGAGAAATGTCCTTTCACATCCTTTGTCCATTTTTTGGGTTATTTGTTTATTTTGCTGTTGAATTGTAGTTGCAGTAGGTCCTTTATGTAAGGATATTAGCACCTTAGATATAGAGTCTGCAAATATTTTCTTCCATTCCATAGGCTGCCTTTTCACTGTTTACGTTTCCTCTGCTGTGCAGAAGCTTTTTAGTGAGATGTAGTGCCACCTGTCTATTTTTGCCTTTGATGCTTATCCTTTATGTGTCATATCCAAGAAATCATTGCCTAGACTAATATTATGACTTTCCCACTATGTTTCCTTCTAGGAGCTTTACAGTTTCAGGTCTTACGTTTAAATTTTTAATACATTTCGAGTTGATTTTTGTGTATGTCATAGATAAGGGTCCATCCAATTTCATTCTTTTGAATGTAAATATACAGTTTTTCTAACATCATTTGCCCCATAAAGATAGCATATTCGTGTCGCTCAACCTAATATGTCCCACACAAAAGTATATTATTAACCATTTATGAATTGGCGTACCTTGTTCACCCTGTCTCCTTTCCTCACAGGAGTTACCTGGATGTTGTGTTTTTAGTTCCCATTCACTTTTTGAGCCCACTGTGATCTGATTTCTATCTCCATCACTACCAAATTGGCAATGATGTTCTAGTTGTTAAATTTAAAAGCCATTTTTATTCCATTCTCAACGTTTTTTTTTTCTTTTATGACATTGACATTTTTGAAGAATATATGTCAGTTGTTTTACAGAATGTTCTTCAGTTTGGATTTGTCGTCCTCGTGATTAGAGCTAGATTCAGATTATACACTCTCTGGCTGAAATACTAAGGAAGTAATGTCGTGTCCTTTTCTGGGTATCACATTTGGAGGTACATGGTGTCCATCTGTCCTTAACTGGTTATATTAATTTTGATCATCTGGTCAAGGTATTGTTTTGTGTCTCCGCTATATAGTTACTGTTCTTCTCTGTGGAATTAATAAGTAATCTGTGGGGAGACACTTTTTAAGACCTCATCAAACTAGATATAACATTCCTTAGCAATTCTTGCCTGAACCAACATAGTGTTTATCCAACTCCACTACTCCCTTCACACTAGTGAGCATTTTACTGAAAGGAAGAGCCTTCCTTTCTTTATTTAATCATCAATATAGACTCACGGATCCTGTTTAATTCAGTGGATTATAATCCGTTGCATCCTTATTTATTTTTGTGCTCGAAGTGTCCCAGACATGGATAGTAGGAGTTCCTTCAAGACTTCTGTGTCTTTTTTCCATGCTACATATATCTTGTTTGTTTGTTTGAGCACTTCTGGTTCAACAAGATGTTCCAGGCTCAAATTATACCTTCCCTGCCTCAACCCTGGGATCAGTCATTTATTCAGTGACCCCTGCATCCTTTTAGTGAGTAATGGTATCTGGAAACCAAGATCTAGATTATAAGTGTGCTTATTGCAACTAGGATATCATTGCTTCTAGACCCTTTCAGCCTACAGAGCTAAGTAATCTTGAGTTCATACTGATACCTCCAATTCCAATCCAATACCACAAGGTTCTTCGTTGCCTTCCCCTGTTCTTTATTTGTATCTCCCTTCGTCTGTAGTGTGAACTATGGCTACAGACATTAACACAATTTGCTACAAGTAAAGTAGTTTCATAATTACCACACACATACTGCTACCACTGCTACAAAACAAAAACAAATATTGAGTTCAAGATTGGTCTGAAGTTCTTTTTTTCTCCTAGATTGAGAGTATGTAGTCAAAGTACTCTGTTCAAAAGTAATTGATTTAGTTTTCATTTTTATTCCCTTCAGTGCTGTAGTGTTATGAATTTGCAGTCCAGCTAGTGTTGTTTAGTTGTGTTTGCATTCAGTGTTAGGGCATTCACCCTTCCTCATTGATTTAATTTTTTACATATGTAAAACATTAACATGATTTCAAAGGGAAACTATTAAAAAAGTTACATTCAGAGAAGTATCTATCCCTATTCCTTCCATCCATCCACTTCACCTCCTTGCCTCTGTGAGTAACCAGTCTTCTTCTTCTTTTCTGGTTTATCCATCCTGTATTTTTCTTTATTGAAATATAATTGACATATAACATCATATAAGTTTGAGGCATGCAGCTTGTTAATTTGATACATTTATATATTACAATATGATTAGTGTTCCTGGTACCTTTATCATGTCACAGAACTTTCTTGTTTATGTTGAGGACAACTAAGATGCAGTCTTAACTTTGAAGTTTATAATACAGTATTGTTGGCTATAAACAATCTGTTGTGCATTAGAGCTACAGAACTTATTTATTTGCTAGTTGAAAGTTTGTACCCATAAACATTTCTCCAATTTCCCCAGCCCCAGCCCCTGGAAACCACCATTCTACTCACTGTTTTTACGAGTTCAACTTTTTTAGATTCCACATATAAGTGAGATCATACAGTATTTGTCTTTCTCTGTCTGACTTATCTCACTTAGCATAATGCCCTTAAGGTCCATCCATGCTGTTGCAAATGAAAGGATTTTTTTCCTTTCTCATGTCTGAATTTTCTATATATATATATAACCCACAACTTCTTTATCTATTCATCGGTTGACAAACAGGTTGTTCTCATATCTTGGCTGCTGGGAAAAATGCTGCAATGAACATGGGTATGCAGATATCTTTGAGATACTGAATTCAATTCCTTCAAATATATACTCAGAAGTGGGATTGTTGGATCCTATGGTAGTTCAATTTAAATTTTTTGAGGAACTGCCATACTGTTTTCCATAATGGCTGTACCAATTTACATTTCCACCAATAGTGTATAAGCGTTCCCTTTTCTGCACATCCTCGCCAACATTTGTTATCTCATGTCTTTTTGATAAAAGCCATCCTAACAGGTGTGAGGTAATATCTCACTGTGGTTTTGATTTTCATTTCCCTGATGATTAATGATATTGAGCAACTTTTCCTATACCTATTGGCCATTTGTATGTCTGCTTTGAAAAACCTATTCAGGTCCTTTGCTCAATATATAATTGGATTGTTCACTTTTTTTGCTATTGAGTTATGTGAATTCTTTTTTTTTTTTTTTTTTTTTTGCCGTACGCGGGCCTCTCACTGTTGTGGCCTCTCCCGTTGCGGAGCACAGGCTCCGGACGCGCAGGCTCAGCGGCCATGGCTCACGGGCCCAGCCGCTCCACGGCATGTGGGATCTTCCCGGACCGGGGCACGAACCCCTGTCCCCTGCATTGGCAGGCGGACTCTCAACCACTGCGCCACCAGGGAAGCCCCTATGTGAATTCTTTACATATTTTGGCTATTAGTTTTGTATCATGTATGTGGTTTTTGAATATTTTCTCCCATTCTGTAGATTGCCTTTTCAATTTACTGTTTGCCGTGCAGAAGCTCTTTAGTTTAGTGTAGTCCCACTTGTTTATTTTAGTTTGTGTTGCTTGTGCTTTTGGTGACTTATCCAAGAAATCATTGCCTAGACCCATGTCAAGGATCTTTTCCCCTATGTTTTCTTCTAAAAGTTTTACGGTTTCAGGTCTTACATTTGATTTCAGGTTAATTTTTGTTAGTGGTGAAATATAGGTGTCCAGTTTCATTCTTCTGCATGACAATATCCAGTGTTCCCACCATCATTTATTAAAGAGACTGCCCTTGTCCCATCGTGTGTTCTTGACACCCTTCTCAAAAATTAGTTGACCATATATTTACAGGTTTATTTCTAAACTATATTCTGTTCCACTGTTCTGTGTGTCTGTTTTTATGCCAGGACCATATGGTTTTGATTACTTTAGCTTTGTAATATAGCTTGAAATCAGGTATTGTGATGGCTCCAGTGTTGTTTGTCTTTCTCTAGGTTGCTTCAGCTATTCGGAGTCTTTTGTGGTTCCATGCAAATATTAGAATTGTTTTTTCTATTTTTGTGAAAATATGCCATTGCAGTTTTGATTGGGATTACACTGAATCTGTGGGTCATTTTTGGTAATATGGACATTACCACATTAATTCTTCCAGGAACATGGAATATCTTTCTATTTGTTTGTATCTCCTTCAACCTCTTTCTTCAATGTCTCATAGTTTTCAGTGTAAAGGTCTTACACCTCCTTGGTTAAATTTATTCCTAAGTATTTTATTGTTTTCAATGCTATTGTAAATGGGATTGCTTTCTTAACTTCTCTTTCAGATAGTCTGTTGTTAGTGTATAGAAATGCAACTGATTTATGTGTGTTGATTTTGCATCCTCCAACTTTACTGAATTAATTTATTAGTTCCAACTATTTTTTGTTGGATCTTTAGGATTGTCTATGTATTAGATCATGTCGTCTGTGAACACAGATAATTTAATTTTTCCTTTCTGCTATGGATGCCCTTTATTGTTTTTTTTCCTTGCCTAATTGCTCTGGCTAGGACTTCCAGTACTATGTCAAACAGAAAAGGTGAGAGTGGGCATTCCTGTCTTGTTCCTGACCTTAAAAGAAAGGATTTAAAATTCTCACCATTGCGTATGATGTTAGCTGTGGTCTTGCCATATTGGCCTTTATTATGCTGAGTGTTTTTATTATGAAAGGATGTTGTATTTTGTCAAATGCTTTCTCATCTATTGGGATGATTATATGATTTTAATATTTCATTTCATTCATACTATTAATGTGGTGTATCACATTTATTGATTTTCATATGTTGAACCATCCTTGCATCTCAGGGATAAATCCCACTTGCTCATGGTGAGTGATCCTTTTAATGTGCTATTAAGTTTGATTTGCTAGTATTTTGTTGGGCATTTTTACATCTATCTTCATCAGGAATACAGGTTTGTAATTTTCTTTTCTTGTAGTGTTTTTGTCTGGCTTTGGTGTCAGGGTATTGCTGGCCACATAAGATAAATTTGGAAGTGTTCCCTCCTCTTCAATTTTTGGGAAAAGTTTGAGAAAGACTGGTGTTAATTCTTCTTTAAATGTTTGGTGGAATTCACCTGTGAAACCATCTGGTCCTGAGCTTTTCTTTCTTGGGAGGTTTTTGATTATTGATTCAATCTCCATGCCCCTTAGTTGTCTGTTCAGGTTTTCTATTTCTTTAGATTTGGTCTCGGTAGGTTTTCTGGTTCTAGAAATTCATCCATTTCTTCTAAGTTATCGAGATTGTTGGCATATGTTTATTCATAGTAGTCTTTCATAATTATTTGTATTTCTGTAGTATCAGCTGTAATGTCTCCTGTATTTCTTTTTATAAGCAGATTTGTGTATGTTTTCTTATTTCCTCTTCTCTTATACACAAAAAAGCATATTGCATGTACTGTTCTGCATTTTACTTATTTTACTTAATATATCCTGGAAACCACCACATATCTTGTCCTAGAGTTCTTCCTCATTTTTATTACAACTTCATGGGTCTCCATCATGTGAATATATCATAGTTTATTTAACCAGACTCCTATGTTTGAACATTTAGCTAATTTCCTAATATTGATCATTTGTATTTTCTCTCTTTTTCCCCTCTAATCCATCTAGCTAAAAATTTGTCAGTTTTGTGGTTGGTTTTTTTTGAGGTATAATTGATATACAATAGTATATAAGTTTCAGGACTTGTCAGTTTTGTTTCTCTTAGGAAAGCAATTTTGTTTTCATTGATTTTCTTTATTGTTGTCTGTTCTATTGATTTTGGCTATTATGTGAATAATTTCCTTTTTCAATTCACTCTGGATTTAATTTGCTGTCTTTTTCTGTTTGTTAAGGTAGAAACTTGAGTCAATGATTTTAGACCTTTCTTCTTTTCTAAGCACTTTGGACATCTGACTTTTAAAAACCAGGAACAGGATTTACAAATTATTCAAAATGAGCTGCATATGTAATACTGACATGGAGTTATTGAGAAAATACTGGTTTTAGTTGTTTCCAGGTAAAGCAGTCTCTAGTAACATGTCAACCAAGAAAATATATGCAGTTGCTAGATAGCCTTAGATATACTACACTTTATACACTTAAAGGTATAAATTCCTCTCTAAACATTACATTAGCTGCAATCCATATGTGTTAATATGTTGTGTTTTTATCTTCATTCAGTAAAATATGTTTTTCAGTAATATCTCTTGTTATTTCTTCTTTGACCTATGGCTTATTTAGAAATGTGTTATTTAATTTTCAGATATATGGGATTTCCAGATGTCTTTCTTCCGTTGAATTCTAATTTAGTCCATTTTGATCAGAGAACATATTCTCTATGATTTCAATCCTCTGTCAATTTTGGAGGCTTATTTTATGACCCAGTCTATGGCTTATTCTGGTGAATGGTCTTTGTATGCTTAAAAAGAATGTATTTTCTGCTGTTGCTGAGTCAAGTGTTCTACAGACGTCAGTTAGGTCAAGTTGGTTGATAATGTTCAAATCTTCTGTATTCTTACTTATTTTCTGTGTACTATCAGTTGTTGAGAAAGGATGTTGAAATCTACTATAGTTATGGGTTGTTCTTGTTCTCTCTGTTCTGTGAGGTTTTGCTTTTTTATATTTTAATGCTCTGTTAAATACTCCATTGAAATTGTATGCCTTCTTACTGAACTGATCTTTTTATCATTAGGAAATGTCCCCCTTTATTCCTGCTACTTATACCTTTCCCAAAGCTTACTTTGATATTAATAAGCACTTTATCTTACAATTAGTGTTTGTATGGTATATTATTTTCATTCTTTTACTCATGTCTCTATGTTTTAAGCACATTTCTTGGAGATAGTATATAGTTGGCTCTTGCTTTTATATTCAATCTGATAGTCTCTACCATTTAACTGAAATATATAGACTACGGGTCAGCAAACATTCTCCATAAACAACCAGATAGTAAACTGGTCTCTGTCACAGCTACTCACATCTGCTATGGTAATGTGAAAGCAGGTATAGAAAATACATAAACATATGCACATGGCCCTCTTATTTACAGGAGGCTTCTTCTGCTTCTGCTTGTTCTGTTTCTCTTCTTGATTTCCTGCTCTTGCTTCTGCTCCCCCCCTCCTCTACCTTCTTTCTCCTTCTCTTCCTTACCCTCTTCTGCCCCTTCACTTTCTCTCTCCTGCTCTACTTTGGTAGAGTGGTGTTTTTCTGCCATAATTGGAAGCACAATTGGTGTTTTTCTGCCATAATATGGAAGCACAATGAACTTCCATACACTTCTTTAGTGCAAGTCTGGCTGGCCGAAAAAAATAATAATAATTCTCCCACCATTTGTTTGCCTGAAAACTCTTTATTTTGCCTTTATTTTGAGAAATATTTTTGGACTTCCCTGGTGGTCCAGGGGTTAAGACGCCATGCTCCCAATGCAGGGGACCCGGGTTCGATCCCTGGTCAGGGAGCTAGATCCCACATACCGCAACTAAGACCTGATGCAGCCAAATAAAAAAATAAATATTAAAAAAAAAGAAAAATACGTTTGCTGGATATAGAACTGTAAGTTGAGGGGTTTTCTTCTAGCCAAACATAGTTGTCCTTCCATTGTGTTCTGGCTCTATTGTTTCTGAAAATTGTCTTTGGTATTTATTACCTTTGGTCCACTGCTAACGTGTTTTATTTTCTGAATGCTTTTAAACGTTTCTCTTTGTCACTAGTTTTCAGTGATTTGACAGTAACATGACCTGGTGTTGTCTTCTTTGTTGTAATTCTGATTAACTTCGTTGAGCTTCCTGGATATGTATGTTTATAGTTTTCATCAAGTCAGAAAACATTCTAGCTATTGTTTCTTCAAATAGTTTTCTGCTCCCACTTTCCTGAGATCCAAATAATACATATATTAGACAACTTAATATTGTCCCATAGATCACTGAAGTGAAGTTCTTTTGTTTTTTCCCCTCAGTCTTTTTGTCCCCTCTGTGCTTTCATTTGAAAGCATTTCTTTTGCTGTATCTTCAGGCACATGATCTTTTTTTTTTTTCAGTGTCTAGTCTTCTGATAATCTCATCCAGTGATTTTTTTCATTTTGGTTACATCATCTTTTTCAGGTCTGGAATTTCCATTTGGCCTTTTCTTTCTATATCTTCTATTTCTCCCCTCAGTACATCTGTATTTTTCTTTACATCCTTGAGTGTTTTCATAAAAGGTGTTTTAAAGGATTTGTCTGCTCATAGAAAACAAACTTATGGTTACCAAAGGGGAAAGGGGAGGGGGGGATAAATAAGCAGTTTGGGATTACATATACACACTACTATATATAAAATAGTTAACCAACAAGGACCTACTGTATAAATAAATATTGACCTACTCAATATTTTGTAATAACCTATAAGGGAAAAGACTCTGAAAAAGAATATATATATTCTGCTGTACGTCTGGAACTAACACAACATTGTAAATCAACTATACTTCAATAAAATAAATAAATAAATAAAGGATTTCTCTGCTTATTCCACACTGTTTCTGGGTCTGTTGCAATTGGATTAATTTTTCTTTGTTTATGGATTACATTTCTCTGCTTCTTTGCAGATTTAGTAATTTAAAAAAAAATTTATTGAAGTATAGTTTGTTTACAGTGTTGTGTTAGTTTCTAGTGTACAGTAATTTTTAATTGCATTTTAAACATTGGGAATATTTCATTGTTGATTTTTCTAAGTTATACCTCGGAGTTCATCATAACAGGTCATTTTTCCCATGTATGTGGTGAGCCCTTTCAATATCTATATTAATGTTTTCTCACTTTGGGAAAGTTTTTTTTTTAAAACAACACTAGTTTTATTCCCTTGTTTCATTTCTTTTCTTCAGAGATTCCAGTTATATGTATGTTGATTTTGTGTGTGTCTGTTTTCCATTCCCATCATATTGTCTCTAATCCCTTTTAAAATATCTTTATCTCAGTTTCATCCCCTTGTTGTTTTACTCACTTTCTTCATTGTTTATTATTAGGTCTTTATTTGAATTCCTTCTTCCTTGGGCACTTTGTAGTCCTTCATTTTTTAGACCTTATGCTTTTTTCTTCAATTACTTTACTGACTTTGATCAATTCTTGTTGCATTTCTTACTGTTTTTTGCTTTGTTTTGTTTTTTTGTGGCGGGAGGTCCATATTTCTTCTTAGTGTTTGAATTTATGATTCTAAGTGGTGTCCTACAAAATTATCTTTACATGCTTATTTGAGAATATATAATTCATAGAATTTTGTGTCACAGTATACTACTTGGTGGCTGGTTTGGGGGAGAGAGTTTTCATCAGCTAAAAGTATGATTCTTGGTTTGTTTGTTTTGTTTTTGTGTTCTTATAGTTGCTTTGTATGGAGTTGGTTTAATTTTTTGCTATTCCTGGGCATTTAACACATAATATGAATGCCCAATTCAGCCAGGATATGGACATACAGTTTCTTTTAAATAAATGAGTTTGTGGTAGTGTTGGAGAGTGAAAGTGTTGGTGTGTCCTGTTGTTTCGGATCCTTGATTTAACTTTCTCTTTTCCCCTTGCTGTGGTGTCTCCGGGGTGCCCCACCCCCTCTCTGTTGACTGACACCCTGCAGGACGAGTCCTGATTGGAGGCAGCTGCTTCCAGCCCCATCACCTTCAAGCGTCTTCCATGTATCCAGGACTGTGAATGATCACCTCCCAGACCTGAGTGCTAACACCCAATGTGGAATGTTTTCTTCCTGGGGTGATTTTGGTCAATGCTTTAAGTCCTTTGCTCCCCTCTTTTCTTTTAAATGGAGTTGCTTAAGCCACTGTCCCCCTACTCTTAGCCTCCATAGGCTTGTAGGAGCAGGAATTCTACTGGAGTTTGGTGTTTATTTCTCTTCTTACAGGTAATTTGATGTTTGAGTTGTTCCCTGTCTCCTACTAATGCTGCAGGCTGGGTAATGTTTGGTTTTATTTGCATTTTGTTGATTTCATGAATTTGGGGGAAGCTGTGTAGACTGATTCTGATTTGGGCATCTGACATTATGTTCTGGACCTGGATGCTCTATTTGGAATCGCGTCTCTAGTACCAGAATATGGGGATTTGTGAGCATATGGGCCAGAGAAGCTTTGAGCGGGAATCAACATTGTAGTGTGTATCAGGGGTCAGCAAACCTTTTCTGTAAAGGCCCACATATTAAATATTTTAGGCTTTGGGGGGCCACACTCTTTCTGTGGGCCACCAACTCTGCTGTTGTAGCACAAAACAGCAAAAGACAAGTAACTAAATGAATGTGGTTGTGTTCCTATAAACTGTATCACAAAAACCGACAGTGGGTCAGGTTTGACCCTCAGGCCATAATTTGCCAACCTCCAGCATATAGCAACCCAAACGAAATGGCTTTAAAGCAGGTAAAACAAATTACAAATGTTATGACACTTGGTTCTGTAGAGAACTTAGAGCCTCTATTACTAAAATAATAATTTAATTTCTCTGGAGTTTCTCATTAAATACAAAAATATTAGCTTGTATCCTCCATTAAATAAGCAAAAGGGTAGAGATTGATCTTAAAAATTTTACAGTGCAACAAGTGTGACCGTGGAAGATATTTAATGATGGGAAAATGTTTACAACACATTGTTATATAATGACATATTTCAACATTCAATTAATACTTGTTGAATGAGTAATTCTTTTTTTTGTTAAATAAATTTATTTATTTATTTCTGGCTTCATTGGGTTTGGTTGCTGCGTGCGGGCTTTCTCTAGTTGCGGCAAGCAGGGACTACTCTTCGTTGCGGTGCGTGGGCTTCTCATTGTGGTGGCTTCTTTCGTTGCGGAGCACGAGCTCTAGGCACACGGGCTTCAGTAGTTGTGGCTCGCAGGCTCAGTAGTTGTGGCTCGCAGGCTCTAGAGCGCAGGCTCAGTAGTTGTGGTGCACAGGCGTAGTTGCTCCAAGCATGTGAGATCTTCCCAGACCAGGGCTCAAACCCACGTCCCCTGCGTTGGCAGCCAACTCTTAACCACTGTGCCACCAGGGAAGTCCTGAATGAGTAATTTAAAAAAAAAAAAAAATTATTTATTTATTTTTGCCTGCGTTGGGTCTTCGTTACTGCACTCAGGCTTTCTCTAGTTGCAGCAAGCAGGGCTTACTCTTCCTTGCGGTGCACGGGCTTCTCATTGTGGTGGCTTCTCTTGCTGCAGAGCATGGGCTCTAGGTGCGTGGGCTTCAGTAGTTGTAGCACGTGGGCTCAGTAGTTGTGGCTTGCGGGCTCTAGAGCACAGACTGAGTAATTGTGGCACATGGGCTTAGTTGCTCCGTGGCATGTGGGATCTTCCCGGACCAAGGCTTGAACCCCTGTCCCCTGCATTGGCAAACGGATGCTTAACCACTGTACCACCAGGGAAGTCCCCCGAATGAGTAATTCGTAAAAGCTGACTATAAAACAGTACTGCAATGGGATGTTTACCAAAATGTTAACAGTGACTACCTTTAAATGGTATGACATGTAGAATTTTTTTCCTTCTTTAATCTTTTCTTATTCTGCAGTGATTCTACAATAACTGTGTAAAACATTTGTTAAATACATTTGTTTTGATCTAAAAGAACCAATCAATAATATACTCATTTGTTTGTAATAGAATAACAGTGTTCAAATAATAAAAGGATGAAAGGACTTAAAAACAAAAGATGTTAGTAGGTGGTCACAGAATGAAATTGACCAAGTTACTGGAAGCAATCTGGTGCACTGGCAGAAGGATGGATTTTGGAGAAAGAACCTAATTCAAATTCAAACTCCCTTAATGTGTATGTGAGATTTGAAAGTGAGACACCTTCCTGAGTCTCAGTTTGCCCATCTGTAAAGAGCAAATAATACTACCTGCCTCAATCTTGTTGTAAAAGTTAAAAGACACAATTTACGCAGCTAATTCAAAGAGCTCTGTAGAGCACGTTTACACTCCACTACCTTTCCAAACTAATTCCTTAGAGCCACCTTCAAAAATTTGTTTTGAGTTGAGTTTTTGACCCATTTTGTCTTTTCTTCTATAATCATGTGAAGTCTTTCTCCACATCGTTTTATTCCATGAGTAATTATATATAATCTCAGGGCCATACATTTAAAGAATACCAAGTTAAATCCAGCACCCTTCTGGAAACTGCTACCCACATACTTTCTACAGTCACCATTCTGTGTACGTAATAGAAGGGTATAGTTTTGTGTATTGGAATTTTTTTCACAGAAATGACATTATACTCTTATGTATCCATCTGCAAATTGCTTTTTCACTAGACTCTTTCTTTTCTTTTGCTGTCAGAACCGTTGGGACCTTGCAGAACGTCCATCACAGTTTCTTTTCTGTTGATCAAATTTTGCTTATGCATGGCAATTCCAAAAAAAATGTAAGAAGGCATCTTTTGCAAACAATGGCCTCTAAAAATATTTCTCAGCATTTGACTCCCGATTGAGTCAATGTTACTATGTAAAGGGAGCTTTCGTTATAGTAATGCCTATGTCAGAGGAAATATTATTAGTATTGTATCCTAGGAATCACTGGCAGGGATGTGGAAAGGATTGAGAAAATGATTAATAACTTTGGTTACTTTCTTACTCACGTTTCCAACAAAGATCCTTCCCTTGTAGTAGCTGCTGCTCTGGATCATTCCTTTGATATTTTTTGCAGATGTACATAGTCTGAAAAGGCCTCAATGAAAATTAAATTGTTTTCTGTACGGAACGAATGCCAATCGGACTTCAAAATGAAGATGCAAAAAGAAACAAGAGACAAATTAATACCAATCACCTGAATATAATAAACAAGTGAAGATGGTGAGAAATTCATTGCTGTAGAGAAGACTTACTTCTTGAACAAAGTGTTTAAAATGAAATTTCTAAAGAATTTCCTGTGCTACTTATGTTGCATACATTTTAGAAAATCACTTCTTTATTAATTGGATTTTAAATTTATTTTCAAAATGATCAAAATACTTCAGAACTCTTCAGGAATGTTTATGCCATCAAGATCTGTATGACATCTCCCATGCTCTCTGATGAGTTAAGTTTTATGAACACTTTAACTATTTCAGAGGGAAGTAGAAATAATAGACTTCCTCAAGGGGATCTTAACTAATCCATGAGTAACACTGTAACAATGAAATGACTGTATTTTAGAAATATTTTGTAAAGGTAATCCATATAAAATTTAAATGATCTATAAAGATAATGTCATCTTGTATTAAGTGAACCTAATACTAAAAGAGGAAGACCAGCTTCATCAAACAAAATTGCCTTCTGGCCCACTAAGCATTCTAATTATGTTTAACTTACATGAAGAAGCAAATTAAACATCATTTTATAGTTTAGGAGATAATATTAACATCCTAATGCTATAATTTTGAGAAATCTCTAAGTAGGACATAAAGCAATTAATTATTCCAGTGTAATTAGATCTGGAATCAGTAGAGTGGATAGTCATTTTGAGAAACATATTTACAAATATAATACTTTTTTATAATTCCCCTCATGTAGGCCTACTGCTAATGGATATAAGGTTTGAATATACGTGAAATGTTTTTTAAAAAGTTATTTACTTTTTCTTTCATTTATTCAACAGGTATTTTTTGTGTGCCTAGCATATGTGAGATGCTGTTCTAGTCACTAGTGGTACAACAGTGAATAAAACAGAAAAATAATCCTCACTTGTATGTAGCACACAGTGAGGAAGAATGAAAAAGGTAAATATAATTATGGCACGTTAGAATCTGATAATGCCAAGCAAGAAAACCAAGGAGATACCAGGAAAAGTTGGAGTATAAATTAAGGGTTGAAGTGCTGGAAAGACCATAACAGAAAAACAGGGTGCAACACACTCTTTTTAAGTATTTTAGACAGGAAGCTTCTGGCTAGGCTTTTACATAGTGTCTGACATGACCTGTGGGCATTTGGCTGAAGGTGCAGAATTCCAAATGGAGAAGACACCATCAGTGCTTCCAGCTGTCTGCCGGAGAGCTACCTTCATGTCCTGCCGGCACTTTGAACTCCAAAAGTTTAAATCAGCTTTCACCCCAGCCTACTCTTGCATTTCAAGGCTCTGCTAATCATGCAGTTGTCTGAGATGGACACATCAGAGTCTCCCCGGCTTCTTTTTCTTATTTCTCTCCACATCTGTTTAGTTGTCAAGTAGGCCCTCCCAGTCATGAATAGTCATGAAAGGTCCTCAGGGCAGCTTCCTGAGTGTCCCCATCACCACTTGTACTGGGTGCAGTGTCGGGACTGCACAGGCAGAAACTGGGAAGGCGTTCATAGCCCCACTTAATCCACAAGGGGAACATGAATGTAATACTGACTTAAGAAACAGTGCAGGGTAGTCACGAAATCAAAATGCACTCTGGCTCAGGCAGGAAGGCCAGAAAGATCGAATCCAGTCAGGATCGTGTCTTGAAGAACTAGTCGTCAGGCTACCAAGAGGTCCATCCGCATCCAGTTCTTTCCCGTGCCAGCCGTCCTCATTGGCACGCCAGGTTGGGTCACTCCTGCGGATCACTGGAGCTTTCCCTTCAGTGTTTCAAGGATGCCGTGAGCTGAGACACAACTCACCTTCCCCAGCTCTCCCTAGATTATTGTAGCCATCTCCTGACTGGTCTCCCTGCTGCCAGTACCTATCCCAGCTATCAATCCACCTTCCAAAACCACTAGTTCAGAATTATCTTTCTCAACATGGAAACCGCGTGCTGCTCCTGTGGGGGGTTTCGTTTATTTGTTTGTTTGTTTTAAGATGGATTGATTGATTTTATTTATTTTTGGCTGCATCGGGTCTCAGTTGCAGCACGCAGGATCTTCGTTGAGGCATGCAGGATCTTTCGATGCGGTACGTGGGATCTTCGTTGTGGTGCACAGGCTTCTCTCTAGTTGTGGCGTGCGGGTTTTCTCTTCTCTAGGTGTGGCGCGTGGGCTCCAGGGCACGTGGGCTCTGTAGTTTGCGACACGCAGGCTCACTATTTGTGGCGCGTGGGCTTAGTTGCCAATGGCATGTGGGATCTTAGTTCCCTGACAAGGGATAAAACCCACGTCCCCTGCATCAGAAGGCGGATTCTTTACCACTGGACCACCAGGGAAGCCCCTGCTCCTGTGTTGAAACAAACAAACTTAGATGCTTCCCCATTCAGCATGATAAGTCAGACTCCTGGGGGACCATATTGGACCCTCCATACACTGGCTCCGCCCCGCTTTTCCAGCCCCAGCTCCTGCCACCTCTCCCATTTTACCCATATGAGTTCTTCCACAGATAAGTGCAGTTCCCTCATGCCTGTGTCTTTGGTTACATTCTTTCTTCTGCCTGGGATTCCCTTCACTTTTTCTTCTGTCTGGAAGAGAAAAACAGAGACAGAGGGATATTCATTACTTAAATAAGAGTTTCTATGCAGTAAAAAATGAGGACTCCATGGAAAACAAAAATATTCAGCCTTACTGATGAGCCTAACATAGAATTCTACTATGCATGTCATGAGGACGTGAAGAAGTTCATAGATAGAGAAAATCAGTAAACTCAGAATAATCAGTAACCTGATTATTCTGCCTCTACAGGGGTAAAGAAAAAGTAGTCCCGTGAAACCATTGTTTATAATAAAGACATCTCATGTTGACAAATTGACTGTAAGTCAGGTCAAGAAATACACTGATTCTCAACATTCCTTCTGATCAAGTCATGCTACACACCATAGGACCAAGGTTACATTTTGTCCAGGGAGAAATTCTAGCCAACAATGTGGGAAATAACCTGGACAAGAACTTCAGTTCTTTAAAGACAAACGTACCGGATGTAGTGAAAAAAATTTGAAACTCCAGAATATTTGAAAGGCAAGTTCTGGGGGTTTGATTAAAATTCTGGAGACAAATTTTAAAAAGATGAACTGTTAAGAGTAAACAAATATTTGGAGAAACCAATAGACAAAAATACAAATATCTCTAATGGAGGGATTGGCATTAAAGGTATAATCCTTGGGCTTGAAGAGGACAGAGAAAACAAAAGAATATTATGTAAGGAAGTGGGATAAAATATTGAAAAGATAGAAATCTGTACAGATGTTATAAGTATTTATAAAATTTATTTATCAAGAGAAACTATTCCTTAGCCCAGATATTACTAGTTCATAGTTCAGGAACACAGGTAAGTGACAAACTTCCATGGAACTCAACCCAAACTGTAAAAGGAACTCTAAAATTTTTTTCAAAAATATAAAAATTAGGGCTTCCCTGGTGGGACAGTGGTTAAGAATCTGCCTGCCAATGCAAGGGAAACAGGTTCGAGCCCTGACCCGGGAAGATCCCACATGCTGTGGAGCAACTAAGCCCGTGCGCCACAACTACTGAGCCTGAGCTCTAGAGCCCGTGAGCCACAACTACTGAGCCCACGTGCCACAACTACTGAAGCCTGCACACCTAGAGCCCATGCTCCCCAACAAGAGAAGCCACGACAATGAGAAGCCCGCGCACCGAAAGGAAGAGTAGCCCCTGCTCACTGCAGCTAGAGAAAGCCCGCATGGAGCAACAAAGACCCAACACAGCCAAAAATAAAAAAATAAAATAATTAAAAAATATATATATATATGTATATATAAATATCCCCAATGAAGTAGAGGCAATGAAGAGAACGTAAAGTTTAAAGTCCTGCTTTCTACTGAAGAAGAAATACAAGCCTGGAGAGGAGCATGGAGGAGGAAGCAGCAGCCTGGAGTTCAGAACTTACCAGAAGGACAAACCTAAGTAATTCAGAAGTCTCAGAAAGACACAGAAGGACTCTTGGGTACAAGGAAAATGAAACTAAACATTTTAATCATTGCATCATGCAACTGAAATAGCCAGATCTTCATTCTGAATCAGGTGGCAAATACAATATAACAAAAGAGAAAATGAAAGGTGTAAATCAGTGAATGGACAACAGGTAGATCTTTGGAATGAGGTGCTAAGAGATCAGAAAAGAGATGATTTATGTCCTGTGTGCAAAAACAGTTACTGAACGCGAGTTCATGTACCCAACGCACAGCGAGGCCAAATAATACCAAGACATCGGTGTTTGGAGCAGAGAAAGGTTTATTGCAGGACCATGCAAGGCGATGTGGGCTCGTGCCTCCTCGAAGGGTTTCAGCAAAGCACTTTTATAGGCGAGGTGAGGGAGGGGCATGGTTAGTTGTTGCAAACTTCTTGGTGTCTGCGCACTGAGGATTTACTACGTGGGGTCTGAAACAGTGGTCTCCGTAGTGCATGCATCCCTTCCACGTTTACCTGCTGGCGCTCTTCTTGGGAAGAGCCCTCTTTTCTCCCCTCTTCCCTCTCCTTATTTACATTTGGAAGACTTATTTTTAGAGTCAGTGGTTTCATGGATTCTTTTTTTTTTTTTTTTTTTGCGGTATGCGGTCTCTCACTGCTGTGGCCTCTCCCGTTGCGGAGCACAGGCTCCGGACGCGCAGGCTCAGCGGCCATGGCTCACGGGCCCAGCCGCTCCGCGGCATGTGGGATCCTCCCGGACCGGGGCACGAACCCGTGTCCCCTGCATCGGCAGGCGGACACTCAACCACTGCGCCACCAGGGAAGCCCCCCTTTTTTTTTTTTTTAATTCAAGGTGTTATCCCTTATGGTCATTACTTACCCCTTGTCCCAAATCTGGCTGGCTCTTTGACAGAGTCCTGTCATTTTTGTTGTTTTAGCATTCTCTATCTGCCATTAACTAGACTCAGGCTCACCTTGTACTTTCCCTGCCCCAGCCCTGGAATCGGCCATTTCCCCCCGGTTCCTTTTAGTGGGGAAGGGTGTTTAGGAACCACGGACTGAGTGCTTGGTGTGCTTGGAGCTACTGGAGTGTCTCTCTCCTACCACTAAACCCTGTAGTTTATCTGTTTATTGAAGGATTACCCAGTGTGTTTAGATAGAAGAAAAAAGAAGGAGAAAAGTTATCACGTGATACTCTCCTTGCTAAGGGGGGACCACAGAGGCCCTGGGTCAGTGCTGCGTCCACCAGGCTGGTGGCTCCAAGTGCTTGTTTTATTATTGCTTCTAAGGTGCATGTAAATGTTTTCTTGCATTATTTTGTGAGTATGCTTTATTTCACAGTAAAAAATTTAAGTTGAACATGCATTAAGAAAAAAAAAAAGAAAACTTATTGGTGTCTGAATCCTTTGTGCTTACAGCTGTCCACGTAGGTCAGGTCACAATGTTCCTGTAAACCTCCAATAAGACAAATGTTACTCTCTGTTCTGCACCTTTTTATCTCTATATGAATGGACCCTTAAAGGTTGGAGCCCTGAGATGAGGCTATCCTGTATATTTCAGGCTAGAGGCAACATTCTTTTACAAAAGGTGCAGAGCCAGCAGCAGAGCACCAAAGGTTAAAGTATAAAGGAACAAATCTAATATGGAGTCAGATTTGTTCTTGCCTAATACATTTCCCCCCTTTTCTTTGATACTACTCAATTTCGAGGAGAACAGCTGTTGGACAAGAAGGGGAATACTGTTTGGTATAGAGAGTTTAATCATAAACTTGACAGGAATTCAGTTTTGGGGGAACTCAATTTCAATCTCCAATCCCATCTCATCCTTCCCCAAATCTTTCAGGGAATTGGGCAACAACTGCTCTGGCTACTTCTTGCTGAAATGGGGCATAGCCCTACCTTGATTTGCAGAATGGACACTGAGTTGGAAGTATTCCCAAGTTCCAAGTCCTGGATTCAAGTCTTGTAAGATTAAGACCTCATTCCCTGAGGTATTCAGGAGAATAAACCTGAAAAACAGTCTGGACCTGGCATTTTGGGGAGACTTGTAGCCAGTTGTCTACAAAAGTAGGTTTTAACTTCTGATGTGGTATTAACATATACGTAACAGGAGCTGTCGGCCACTACATGTCTCCTTTTTTTTTTTCTGCTAACATCTGATCTAAAGCAATTTTATTGTCTAAAAATTTAATACTTACAAGAGGAGACTGTGAAGTCATAACGTTATAGCTACCAGCTGCCAGCAGACACTGCTTTGAGAGTGGCTGGTGGCATCCTGAGTATGACGCAGCTCAGAAAACTAAAGTTCTCAGCAATATAGAAACTTGTCTGAAATCAGGTCCACAATGGCCACCTAGTTTTACCTTGGATGTCTGAACCACAGCTACTCCATTTTGATTTTCAAATGTATTCCCCTCCTCAATGGCCAAAGCAGATGTCCATGTGCTTTTAGCAACAGACTTAAAGCAAGTGGTGTTATACATCATGAGTAGTTATGCTCTGTGGCAACCGCATTAGAGAATTTTCTCCCTATCCTAAACATTAGGGGCAACAGTGTGGTTAGAAGTAAAACAATAACTTTCAATACTGATAGACAAACATTTGGTAAACAGTTAATCAGAATACATAGATGAAAAGCCAACAATATTTCAGATGAAACCAAAAAATTACAACCATACTCATCAGTTTAGTGAATCCTATGTAATTAATCCTTTTTATCAACAATTTCATGAAATCAGAGTTTCCATTAGACTTTTTAAACATCTTACCCAGTTCAGCATTACGATTTAAATGAAAATTGTACTTATCAAAAGAAAGTCCTTTTTATGAGTCTTCTTGAAGATGCAGCAATTTTGCAAAGCATCAGTTTCGCTGTCTATACAAGACTTAAAAAGGCAAGGTGAAGGATCCGATTACAGTGTTTTGACAAAGAAGCTCAATCGAGTTGCTGTGACATACAGTATTTTAAGGTAACAGCTGGAATTATGACATGACACTGAGACATATGCAAATTTTGGAAACTTTCTAGACTGTCTATAATAATAACATTTATCCATGTAGTATATTCTGAGGAGGCTTATCACTCAGTTGACAATGCTTCCCATGTCATTCAACACACCAAAAAATTCTAGTTAGTTTAATATTTCTCTGAGATGCCTCGGGGACCCTCTGAAGCAACCCAAATTGAGCTGAAGTCAAAAGAACTTTAATTAGAATTTGATAGAAAGTTTGTCAAAAATATCAAAAAGCTTTAAAGACATCTGGTCAGATAGAATCATAGGTCACTGTGAATATTTAAAAACAAATACAGATCACTTAAAGGCAAGGAAGTTCACACAATCTGTTATCAAAAGCAGCATTTTAAGTAAACTTGTTCTCTTAGCAGAGAAGAACCAAATCTAGTCCTGCAGCAGCCTACTTTTAATAACAAAATCCATTTACCTAATTAAGTTTAATCTAATCTCAGACTGACCATACACAAAACTTCTTTTTTTACTCAAAACATATATCCTACTCTCCTACTGTATCCTGAAATGTTTCCTTTATTATTTTAGTAGCTTTAATTACATATTTAAATTAGAATCCTCACCTCTCAAAGACCTTAATTTCTAGTGAAAACCAAGAGGCAAGTAATTGTGAACTGTTTGTCATACCAGCATTTCCTGATTGTAAACTTATGCTTTAGTTTTACTCTCCTAAGAAGGCAAAGGTAGGTAAACTTACACCTTCCCAGCAACTAATGTTCCAATATTTTATCCTATTTGAAATGACCCAGATGGTCAATGAATTCTCACCATTCAACCTAGTTCAGTTTCAAGTTACCAAAATCTGGAGAGACTATTTTAGATAGACATTTTCAAAATATAATTATTCCTATAGAATTTACCTAAAAGCTCTTATCTCATTTGCATTTACTTAAAGTTTCATCATATTAAGTTATTTTCTTTGCTGACAAATGTCTATATTAATCAAACCAACAAGCTTAAGCTAGCTTCAGCAGCAGATGATTCAGTATTGAATATTTCCCACATCATGTGAACCTGAAATCTGCTCTGTCCAACTTCCCCTATACCTAGGAGTACCAGTCAATTCCCACGTAAAGACAGACAGAACCAGAGTTCCCACAGTTTCTCCACCTGAGTTTTTTTTAAAGCAACTTCCTTATTTTTTTCAGTTCCCAAATATCCACTTCAGTCTAAAGAAATAACAGCAATAGACAATTACATATATGTGTGTGTGTGTGTATACACACACACACACACACACACACACACACATGTATATATATGTATAATTCGTTCACATTCACATGCCTCACTTTCAGCAAAACCAGGAAGAGAGAATAGGATTTGGACTCAGGTACTGAGACACGCGCACAGCCCTCCAAGATAAAATCGAAAGCAAGTGCAAAAGGCCCACTTTGATATAATAACAGAGTATTGGGGGCTATTGTTTTCCAGATCTCAGGGAGTACTGAGGTCACACAGTGTTACAGTAAAAATATCATTTTCTTTCATTTATGGAAGCAGAGATGAAGATCTCCCAGTTTTGCAAAATACACCCTAGGGGGACTATAGGATGGAACAGAACTCCGATTATCCACACTTAATTATTCATGACCAGTGTTATCAAATATCAAGCAAACAACAACTTACATCAGTCTCTCAGAGTCACAGTTCCCTGGCTCCAGAAGGGAGATTCCAAACCAATGTCCTGTCAGTCCAAAAGGGGAGAACCCCAACCAATGCCCCATCAGAGATGAAGCTGAACAAATGACCAAGGCTAGTCCAAAAGGGAAAATCCCAACCAATGCTTCTTCACAGGCAAAGCCCAATGCAACAGGGAAGGATACCCTGGTGTGGTCACACGCGAGCCCCGTTATTTCCTAAAGACATCTCAACTGGCCGATGCAAGTACTGATACAAACACACGTACAAACAACAAATAAGCTATGCTTGCACAGACAGGAAATCCGGGGAGGTGTGGTCTAAAAACTCCACTTCCACTCCCAGACGGAGGCCCCCAAATAGAGTGGCCCAGCTCTCGAAGGAGAACAGACCCAGAGTGGCTCACTTCCCACAAAGGGATGAGCCCAAATGGAGTGGAGAGAATTCTCCATCTGCTGAAGCTAGAGCTCCTTACCCCTAAGCGACTCCGAATGTAGACCGCAGCTCTGAACGTTTCGTGGCTCCACGAAGCCTCATGCTGTGGGGCTGCCGGTGCCTCTGGGGCCAGCGCCTCCGAGATCCCCAGAGCAAAATGAGCTCTGGCAGCTGCTGGGGGACTCAGCAAAGGGGTTGACCTGTTGACCTGCCATGGGCACAGATTCCTAGACTAGCTTTGCCAAAATTGTTACCGAATGCAAGGTTGCGTGCCTGACACACAGTGAGGCTAAACAATACTGAAATGTCGGAGTTTGGAGCAGACAAAGGTTTATTGCAGGGCCAAGCAAGGAGATGGGTGGTTCATGCCCCCCAAACCCCAAACTCCTTGAAGGGTTTCAGCAAAGCACTTTTAAAGGCAAGCTGAGGGCGGAGCGTGGTTAGTTGTTGCAAACTTCTTGGTGTCCGAATCCTTTGTTCTTGCAGCTGTCCATGTGGGTCAGGTCATGATGTTCCTCTAAACCTCCAACAAATGTTATTCTCTGTTCTGCAACTTTTTTTCTCTATATGAAGAGACTCTTAAAGGTCAGAGCCCTGAGAAAAGCTATCCTGTATATTTCAGGCTACAGGCAACATTCTTTTTTTTTTTTTTTTTTTTTTGCGGTACGCGGGCCTCTCACTGTTGTGGCCTCTCCCGTTGCGGAGCACAGGCTCCGGACGCGCAGGCTCAGCGGCCATGGCTCACGGGCCCAGCCGCTCCGCGGCATGTGGGATCTTCCCGGACCGGGGCACAAACCCGTGTCCCCTGCATCGGCAGGCGGACTCTCAACCACTGCGCCACCAGGGAAGCCCTACAGGCAACATTCTTTTACAAAAGGTGCAGAGCCAGCATGACTAAGCACAGGCAACAGAGCACCAAAGGTTAAAGTAAAAAGGAACAGATTTAATATGGAGTCAGATTTGTTCTTCCCTATTACAAAACTACATCAATATTAGTTGCAAATGGTAGAGACCATCTACAATCAAAAATGAGTGATGCATATATAAATGGAATATTACTCAGCCATAAAAAGAAATGAAATTGAGTTATTTGTAGTGAGGTGGATGGACCTAGAGTCTGTCATACAGAGTGAAGTAAGTCAGAAAGAGAAAAACAAATACCATATGCTAACACATATATATGGAATCTAAGAAAAAAAAAAAAAGGTCATGAAGAACCTAGGGGTAAGATGGCAATAAAGACACAAACCTACTAGAGCATGGACTTGAGGATATGGGGAGGGGGAAGGGTAAGCTGTGAAAAAGTGAGAGAGTGGCATGGACATATATACACTACCAAATGTAAAATAGATAGCTAGTAGGAAGCAGCTGCATAGCACAGGGAGATCAGATCAGCTCGGTGGTTTGTGGCCACCTAGAGGGGTGGGATAGGGAGGGTGGGAGGGAGAGAGACGTAAGAGGGAAGAGATATGGGAACATATGTATATGTATAACTGATTCACTTTGTTATAAAGCAGAAACTAACACGTCATTGTAAAGCAATTATACCGCAATAAAGATGTTAAAATATATATATATATATATGTACCTTAATCTTATAACAAATATAGTCTGGGTTGCTGAGAATTTTTCTTTCTAAATAATGTTTTATGTCTTTTGTATTATAATTGGGTGTCTTGATGTTTAGGTTATATCATTATAACTGGGTTAATAAATTCCACCCTAATAAATGCAGTGAAGAATATCAAGTGTGAAGATTTAACTGAGATAAGTTATACAGAATATCTAGCTCAGTATCTCAATAATGGTAAACATGAAATAAATGGCAGCTATGATTATTATTGTTAAAAAATAAAATGAGTGATGGGGTGTGAGCTGGGCATGAAGAGGGAGAAAAACAACAAAAAGTTATAACAACTTTTGATCACTGCACTTAACAAAAGCACAACTGGAAAATAAATACAAAGCCCTAAAAATAGAGGCTTTTAGAGAACTCCCTGAGCAGATGGACATTCTTTAAAACAAATTGATTTAAGAAGAATGTAAGGACTGGACAGAAATTGTCAATGTAGAGGAAACAAATATTTACAGGCAGAGAATTCAAGACATGGAGGATGCTTTCATAAAACAGTTTCCATGAATACCTATTTCCATGAACTTGCTATTACTGAGGGAGAGCCCATGACAGCTGACTCCCTGTTTATGCTACGGAAAGAGCCTTTACTGGAGACAAAAAAAGTAATGAGCATAAGATAGAAGGAAAACCCCAGAAATATGTATGCTTGAAAAGCAGTGATCCGGAAGACCTGATCATCCAATCCCCCCACCACAGAGAAGTCTTCTGAGGTGACTCTTTGATTCCTTCCTGTGTCAGACTACCCCAACCCCAATAAAGGCTGTTCCATTGACTCTGCCATCTACTCTTAGTAAATAGATGGGACAAGAAGTGATCTGGAGTCTGTGGATAAGATTCCACCTAGTCTGAGATCTTCTTAAGAAATATCTGTATAGACATCTACCTCTGATCTGTGGTGTGCTTAGCTTCATCAATACACTTGGTGGCCAAGATATCCACCATCCTCCCACCTCTTAAAAGTAGAGCATCCTACCAGCCCCTCCCCCAGTGCATCTTAATCAAACAGATGAGACTGAAGGAGACTGGGAAAATCTCCTTTCAGATCCTGAGATCCTGAGACAGGAAAGTACATCCACCTGTTCCTATGATGAGGTATGAGTCAGAAATCTTTTGCTGTAAAGACCATATAGAAAATATTGTAGGTCTCTGTTGCAACAACTCAAGTCTGCCATTGTAATGTGAAAACAGCCAGGGATATTATATAAACAAATAGGGATGGCTGTGTTCCAATAGAATTTTATTTACAAAAACATGTTGCAGGCTGGATTTGGCCCTCAAGTAATAATTTGCCAAGCCCTAATCTCTCTGACAAAACTGCTTCATATCTAGGCCTTGGTGCTACTTCATTTAGGAAGAGTGATCAAAATATCCCCTTTAGCCCACTCCCTACGAATGTTAGAGGATCCTGTCCACCAATGATCTTGGAGATAACTGACCATCTGGCCTACCTGTAATTGAAGAGAGATGCCTAGTAATGGCTTGGAACCTAAAAAATAACCAAGTCACTACCTCATCAAATGGAGCCTGTGACAGATTTTTGTCTTTCCAAAAATGACTGCAACAGTATTTGCAGTCTTACAAGCTCTTCCAGAAACTTGCCTCTCCCCCAATTAAGAAGTGGAAGGCCTTTTACCCTTGAATGTGGTGATTCCTTGTAATGACCTCAGAAATAAGACCTCCAGAGTTAAGTCATAAAAGGATATGCAGGTCCCCTCTGGCTCTCTCTTTCTCTTTGGGATGTGCACCCTTGAATTTCAGTGCCATGAGTGAGGAACCCCAAGCCACACAGGGAGGCCACGCGTAAGTGTTCCAGCTACTGGTCTGAGAGAGGTTGCTGATGGCAGCCAACATCAACCACTGGGGATGTGCATAATCTCTGCCTGTGAATGAAGTGTATATTCCATTTACATTGAATGTAATTATTGATATGGTTGGCTTTAAGTATCCTGTCTTGTTAGTTGGCTTTTATTTTCCCATTCGTTCTTTGGTTCTCCATTCCTCCTGTCCTTCCTTTGTGTCTGTGTGATCATGTGTTATTTTTAGTATTTTCTTTTGCCTCATCTATTCACTTTTTAGTGTTATATCCAACTTTGTGTTATTTTTAGAAGGTGCTCTAGAGATTTTAATAAGTATTTTTCAGTTACCCTAATCTATCTTCAAATAATATTCAACTGTATAGATAGTATAAGAACCTTATAACTGTACATTTTAATTTACCTACATCCACTCTTTGTTCTCTTATTATCTTATATTTTCCTTCTACATATACCATAAACCCTACAATGCATTATTACTTTACATTTTGTTTTAAAACATCAATAATTTTTCAAAGAAACATTTACATAAATATATTTAAAAGGTGAAGATTTTTTAAAGTTTTTTTTTAAATGCATATTTACCCACCATCCCTTCCTGCATATATTGCATCATTTTCCTTCAGCCTGAAAAACTTATAGTGCAGGTCTCTGAGGATAAGTTCTCTCTGCTGTTGTCAGTCTGAAAATGTCTTTATTTTGCCTTGGTTTTGTAGGATGTTTTCACTTGTTCATTTCTTTAGCATTTTCACTTTTATTTTCATCTATTTGCTATTGTTTCCTGTATTTAATGTGCCTTTTTTTCTCTAACTGATTTTATATTTGCTATTTATCTTTGCTTTAAACTTGTGATTATGATATGCCTAGATTTTTTTTTCCTTTGAGGTTTCTTTAACTTCTTGGATTTATGAATTGATGTCTTTCATCAAATTGCAGGACATTCTTAGTCATTATCTCTTCATATATTTCTTCTCCATTCTGTCTCTCCTTTCTTTCTGAGACTTCAATTACCTATATATTAAACCATTGGGTATTGTTCCACAGATATTGGACACTCAGGTCTTTTTTTTTTTTTCCCTCTTACTATCTTTTCTCAACTTGGATGCTTTCTGTTGTCTCATATCCAAGTTCATTGATTCTCCTTTTCCTGCTATATCTGGTTTGCTGTTAATAATCTAGTGAATTATTCTTTTCTGATACTGAACTTCTTATGTCTAACTTTTCCATGAGGTTCTTTTTTGTAATAGATTTTATGTCTCTGCTAAATTTCTCTATCTTTGCATGCATATTGTTCACCTTTTCTACTAGACCCTGTAGCATTTTAACACAGCTAATTTAAAGTTCTTATCTGATCATTCCAACTTCAGGCCATCTCTGGGTCTGTTTCTATTGACTGTTTCTTTTCTTTCCTTTCCATGGATCTCATTTTATTGCTTCTTCATGTGTTTTGTAATTTTTGATTGCACACTGAATGATATGTACTGATATAAAAATAGTAAAGGATAAAGTAAATATTTTCCTCTAGAAAAGTGCATACCCTTTTTGTGTCAGGCCACTAGAGTTGGGGGCTGAGTCAATTTGTTCAATAGTTGACCTTGGTTTGGACTTTGTTGTATTTTTAGCTGGATTTAGTTCAACATCGTTTCTAAATGTTTTGATGGTGGAATTAGGACTTTCTGCTCTGCAGGGAGAAAGATCTGAGCAATGGCAAGTTTTCAGAGATCTCTCTGTACTTTACAGCTGAGCTATCAGTTCTTTAAACTATTGGTGATGCCTTTCTGCTTTATAGCGTGGTTGACAACTTTTGGGGTTATTGAGGAGTTCTCTTTGTTCTCCAGTACTGGCTCCAGATTTCTGTAACTCAGGAGATCTCTGTCTATCCTGCTGTACTTTTACCAGTCTGTGGGGGACAGTTGCCTTCTATTCTGTGGAAACTCAGATTGTTCGAGCAGAGTTTCTCTCAGTTCTTTTTCTCCTTCCCCAGCATTTGGAACTGAAAGCCATAGGCATTTAGGTTAGACTTCTGTCAGCTCTCCTGATCTGCCTTCTTATTCTAAGGGCATCTGTCTTGCACTTAGGAGAGGCCCTGCACACCTGGAAATGGATGTGTCTCAGGCCTCTTATCCTGCCCTAGCCATTGGCATATTGCTCTCCAGTATTCTGTGAAGACTTATTGAAAGAGTTGGTGAGTGGGTACAAACTTGCTGTGTGACTGGAGCTCTTCGGAATTCTGATCTGTCACGCCCAACCACCTATGCTGTTAAACTTGTTAAAGATTTGGTTGGCTTTTCCTTGCCCACCAGATAGGGCAGAGCCCTCGTCTCAGCATTTCACAGGGAGAAGAGCAGCCAGGAACATTTTCTCTTCCGTGAAGGACTCCTTGCTTTCTGAATTTTAGTTTATTTAGGTTTCTTCAGTTCACTGAAAATCCTCAGTTTTCTGATGAGTTTTTTTTTTTTTTTTTTTTTGTCTGCGTTGGGTCTTTGTTGCTGCTCACGGGCTTTCTCTAGTTGCAGTGAGCGGGGGGCGGGGGTTACTCTTCATTGTGGTGAGCAGGCTTCTCATTGCGGTGGCTTCTCTTGTTGCGAAACACGGGCTCTAGGCGTCTGGGCTTCAATAGCTGTGACACTCGGACTCAGTAGTTGTGGTTCGTGGGCTCCAGTGCACAGGCTCAGTAGTTGTGATGCATGGGCCCAGTTGCTCCACAGCACGTGGGATTTTCCCAGACCAGGGATGGAACCCATGTCCCTGCATTGACAGGTGGATTAACCACTGCGCCACCAGGGAAGTCCCCTGATGAGTTTTATTTATTTATTTATGTTGTTGTTGTTGTGTTGGGTCTTCGTTGCTGCACGTGGGCTTATAGTATACAGGACTCACAAGACACAAGGCAATATTTAATAGTGGGACAAGTTACAGTAAGTGCTAAAATCTCAAGCTCGAAAGACTTCAAACTGGCCACTGTGAGGACAAGGACAGATGTTTCTTACCTGGAAGAATGCATTGTTCACTTTGCCAAAAGAACAGATATCACTTATTTCTGTAGAGATTACAAATAACCTTCCTTTAACTGTCAAAACAAGACAGATATATATTATAATATTCTTTAATTTGGGAAGTTTCAATCACTCCATCAAGTTCTTAATAGGCTTACAGATATTCACTGGGTAAGGACAAGATTAAATAGGACCAGAATTTCTATTTCACAGCAAGTCAATAATTATTTAAGAATTTATTACATGTAAGGCATTTTTTCCAGGTGCTGTACATCCCTAGCACTGAGTATAGTTCTTCACACCCAGTAAAGACGCAGCTAATTTGTCTTGTTGAATGAATGAATAAGCCTCACCTCTAAGGTGGAGAAAAGACTCTGGGTAAAGTTTAACTTGAACAGGATTTTGGAAGGCAGAAGGGATGCGGATATGAAAAATGAACAGGGAGGGCATTTGTAGGGAAAGAGGTATGTTTTAAAGGGCGAGAAGAAACACAGGGCACGTTCAATGAACGATGATAAAATTGGTTTGTCTGGATCAGGGATGTTGTGTAGCAGAGTCGTGGGAAACATTGGAGAGCTTCAGAGAGGAGTTGGCCTGGGGTAGCCCAGCTTCTGAGGAGGTTGGACTGGACGTTACTGGCATGGGAGTGTCCTAGAGATGATTGGGTGGGTGACATGATCGAAGTGGTCTTTCAGGACAGTGAAACCACTAGCACATCCACTATGGGTTGGAGTAGGAAGGAGACCAAGGAAGTGGAGACCAATCACAGGGCTACTGCTGTAGCATGTTCATTTCCTTCTACTGACCTTAAGTCTTTGAGGAGAAGAATTCTACCTTTGTCTCTTCATCTCTAGCACAGTGCCTGGACATCATAGGTACTAAGTATTTATGCCTGATCTTTGTTAGCGGTGCTGGGAATGGAAAGAAAGGGATCCATGAATTTGTTTATTAAACACGCAATGAAGTAGGGACCAACTACATGATCAACATCACTTAAGAATTCTGAGGGTGAAGAGGACACTTCTGTTCTTGCACATGTGGACATCAAATGTGGTATACATGGTGGAAAGATTGTCATTTATCCTCTCTTTGAACTGTTATAACCCTTAGTTTCCTAAACCACCCACCCTGGGTAACAAATAAGGGAGTAGGTTACAACTTCATTGGTAACAAAAACAACACTTGGTTCAGACTCCACATCCGTCAGGGTCGCTGGGACCTACAACCAGTCTAGACACTGTGTTCTGACCCAACTAACCTGCAAGTTCTGGTTGTCTCCATTTGAGTTTTCTTGGTGTTTTACCCGCAGAAGGGCTGAGTTTGTTGCTGTGTCTCCCATCTAAGAGAGCGGTCCCTGGCCTTTTCGGCACCAGGGATTGGTTTCGTGGAAGACAATTTTTCCACAGATTGGGGGGGAGGCGGGGGGGGATGGTTCAGGTGGTAACACCAGCGATGGGGAGTGATGGAGAGCGGCAGATGCTTGCCCACCACTCACCTCCAGCTGTGCAGCCCAGGTCCTGACAGGCCAAGGACCAGTAGCAGTCCACAGCCCAGGGGTTGGGGACCCCTGCTCTAAGAAACTTACCTTAGTCTGCTCACTGATGACCTGCCACTCCTCTCCGTCAGGTCCTCTCTGCGCCTGAATTGTAATGAAGCTATCAGACTCCGAGGAACCAAGGCCACATTCTTAAGTTCCCTTGTCATGTCTCTGGGGCTTGGTGGGAAGGTGGGTGACTGGCATGACAAAACCACACCCCCAAATATCTCTTGCCTCAGGAATCAACCTGTGCCCTGGGTATGTGAATTCTGTTCTCCTCAGAGTAAGGTTTCTCTTCTCCATACACTACGCTTGTTGGCTTCTTGTTCTTTGAGCATGCTTGCACTTCCCGCAAATTGGATCTGAGGTGCCAGGTAAGTACCCGCATTAGTTCTCCCTTGACACCCTTGCTTACCGAGTTATCATAATACAATTTTCCTGGAGATAGATGACATTTTTGTTGCTTTTATTTTTTACACCTGAGGAAACAAATATAACTAGTTGAGTAAGAATAAATGATTGGGGGGGCTTCCCTGGGGGTCCAGTGGTAAAGAGTCTGCCTTCTGATACAGGGGACATGGGCTCGACCCCTGGTTGGGGGGCTAGGATCCCACATGCCGCGGGGCAAAGAAGCCCACGTGCCGCAACTACTGAGCCCACGCGCCCTGGAGCCCACGTGCCACAACTAGAGAGAGAAAACCCACACGCCACAACTAGAGACAAGCCCATGCGCCACAATGCAGCCAAAAACAAATAAATAATAAATATCTTAAAGAAGAATAAATGGTTGGCTTAATATGACTAAATGACTAAGGTTTATCGATTATAAGCTGGACTAAATAACATTGCCACCACCACCCATAACTCTGAGCCCAGTCCCTGGCAACAGTAGGTGCTGATAAATGCTTAACCGCCGGCTTTCAGTGGGAATATGGGGCACAGTTCGTAGCATCTGCTGGTTTCTGAGGTGTACACTCTTCCACTATGGCTGATTTCAAGCTGCCAATGTTACGTCACCAAACGTGGAATTGGGAAGAGAGGTGCATAACTGGCTCTTACAAGCTTGTAGAAGCCAGAGAGTTTAGGATTTCGTTTTTCTTCCTCGAGCCGTTGCCATGACAAGTAACCAGTCGCAAAGCTGTTTGTCGTAGTATATCTGCCTCTGGGGAGTCTTGCTTTTGGTGCCAGTCTTGAGGAGGCGTGTACACATTGCTAGTTGCTAGTTAATTCTCTTCCAGAGATAAAAGTTATTAATTTAGGTACAGGCAGTACGACTTTGCCCAGTTTTTCAAAATATCAAGTATGTGAGCGCGTATAAGATTGTCTTCAACAAGTTTTAGATTCAAGCAGGAGCGGGGGTGGATATCACTAGCAGGGTCACAGGGAGGGCCCGTATGATAGCAAACTCTCTGGATTAGGAGTCCAGAGGCTTGGGTTCTAGTCTCAATTCTGCCACGAATTAATTGTGAGACTTTACCTACTAAAGCCTACTGGGTATTAGCTTCTTCCTCTGAAAAATGAGAGAGTTGGGCCAGGTCATCTGTAAAAGTCCCTCACAACTTTGTCATTCAAATTATACAAAATAATATGGAAAATAATAATGGGATGAAAAAATTATAAACTTAAAAATTATATCAAAATTATAATGACAGTATATACGCAAAATAATTGACAACAGGGACACGAAGAGATATTTATATATCCGTGTTCACAGCAGCATTGTTCACCATAGCCAAAAGGTGGAAGCAACCAAGTGTCCATTGAAAAATAAAAGGATAAACAAAAGGTAGTCTATCCATCCCATGGAAGGAACTTCTAACCCATGCTACTACATGGATGAAACTTGAGGACATCACGCTGAGTGAAGTGAGCCAGTCACAGAAGGACAAATACTGTATGATTCCACTTATATGGGGTCTCTACTGTTGTCAGCTTCATAGAGACAGAAAGTAGAATGGTGGTTGTCAAGGGCTGGGGGGAGAGGAGAGCAGGGAGTGGTTTTTTAAAAAAAATTAATTAGTTATTTTGCCTGTGTTGGGTTTTCGTTGCTGCGCGCGCGCGCTTTCTCTAGTTGCGGCGAGCAGGGGCTACTCTTTGTTGTGGTGCGCGGGCTTCTCACTATGGTGGCTTCTCTTGCTGCAGAGCACGGGCTCTAGGTGTGCATGCTTCAGCGGTTGTGGCACGCAGGCTCAGTAGTTGTGGCACATGGACTTAGTTGCTCCGCGGCATGTGGGATCTTCCAGGACCAGGGCTCAAACCCGTGTCCCCTGCATCGGCAGGTGGGTTCTTAACCACTGCGCCACCAAGGAAACCCTGTTGTCTTTTTCTGAATTGTGTGAGTTGTACACTGGATACTCCTGTAATCCCTAAATCCCAAATGTATATTTCCTAAAACCAAGGACATTCCTTTACACAACTAACAGTACAATGATAAAATCAGGAAATAGATATTGACACAATGTTTTGTAAGCTAAAGCCCTTATTCAAATTTAACTAATTGTCCCAGTAACGTCCTTTATAGCAAAGGGGAAAAAATGGTCTTCCTGGTTCAGGATCATGTGTAGCATTTGGCTGCCTTTTTTTTTTTTTTAAATTAATAGACTTCTATTTTTTTTAGAGCAGCTTTATTTATTTATTTAGGCCATGCCATGCACTTGCGAGATCTTAGTTCCCTGACCAGGGATTGAACCTGGGCCAGGGCAGTGAAAGCACGGAGTCCTAAGCATTGGACCGCCAGGGAATTCTCAGAGCAGTTTTAGATTTACATAAAAAGGAGTGGAAGGTGCAGACAGTTCCCACATGCCCTCTCCTCCCTCCTCCCCTCCCCAGTTTCCCCTGTTATTAACATCTTGCACTGGTGTGGTACCTTTGCAACAATTGATGAACCATAATGTTGACATGTTATTATTCATTAGAATCCATAGTTTATATTAGGGTTCACTTTTTGTGTTGTACAGTCTATGGGTTTTGACAAGTATCTACCACTATAGTACTATATAGAACAGTTTCACGCCCTAAAAATCCTCTGTGCTCTATCTCTTCATCCCTCTCTCCCCTCCAGTATGTAGCCTTTTCAATCTGGCTTATACTTAAGTCATGTGCGTCAAAGGTTCATCCACATCTTTTTAGGATTTTTGTTGTCATGTCACTTTTTTCTCCTTTAATCTGGATCAGCTCTTCAGCCTTCCTTGGAGGTTCATGACCCGGACATTTCTGAAGACTACAAGCCAGCGACTTCATAAAATGTCTCTATCTTCACTTCTGTGTGTTTGCTTGTTTAAGGTAATGCCCTATGAAGTTTATCATAGTTTTTATTTTTAGGAATTTTAAATTGTGCTGATATTTTTATTATAATTATTATATTACAATTGCTAGCGCTCTAGTTTATCAAGTTGCATTGGTTTTAAGTGATTTGTCTTATCCTGTTTTTTTCTGTAAGTCTATTATTTTTAATATGCAATTCTGCAGAAGTCAAATTCTTCTGTAAAAAGGATCAAAGAGAAAGTAAAGAACTGGAACTAGAAGACAGGCAGCAGAGTTGTAGTATTGGTACTATTAGAGTCCCTGAAGAGGAAAACAAAATAATGGAAAAGAGCTAATATTTGAGCTATCTATCATCCAAGAAAATTTCCAGAAGTACAAAAAGATGTTTCCAGGTAAAACTACCAAATATGAAAAGGCAAAAGAATTAGAGTAGCATCAGACTTTTCAGAACAAATATGCAAAGCAAGACAGCAATTGAGGAGCATTTTTAACGGACTCAAGCAAAGAAAGTGTGAATCAAAGATTTTATATTCGGTTAAGCTGTCCATATATCAAGGCCATACAAAAACACAGATGTAGGGAATTCTGCATCCATAAGCCCTTCCCGAGAAATTTACTAGAGAATGAACTTCATCCAACCAAGTGATGACTGGACAAACTTGAATAAAAGAACTGAAGGTAAGCATTAAACAAAGGTGGGTGTGAGGGTGGGTCACTATCATAAATATGACATATTATAACAAAGTAGAAATAATGCCTTTTTTAAATGGGAGGATAAGGAAGGTGGAAAAAGCTAATTGTTAGATACGTATTAGCTGGATATTAAAGATACCTGAAAAAATGAAAATTCTTGATAAGCCAGATAATAAAATGTTGATTAACAGAACAAGAGACCAAGAACTTTTAAAAAGGTGTAAGTACAAAAGTACTCACTAAAACAAAAATAGAAACCTTCCTAAAAGAGTTATAAATAAAATAGCAAAGAAAATATGTCTCATAGAGGAACATAAGGAATATAACAAAATATAATAAAATGTTATGATAGAATTAATGTCAAATTTGTCAGTTATAACAATATAGCTGAATGCGCTTAATTTACTTTTTAAAAAATAAATTTATTTATTTTTGGCTGCGTTGGGTTTTCGTTGCCGCGCACGGGGGCGGCTCTTTGTTGCGGTGCACGGGCTTCTCATTGCGGTGGCTTCTCTTGTTGCAGAGCACGGGCTCTAGGTGTGCGGGCTTCCATAGTTGTGGCACACGGGCTCAGTAGTTGTGGCTCGCGGGCTCTAGAGCGCAGTCTCAGTAGTTGTGGCGCACGGGCTTAGTTGCTCCACGGCATGTGGGATCTTCTGGACCAGGGCTCGAACCCGTGTCCCCTGCATTGGCAGGTAGATTCTTAACCATTGTGCCACCAGGGAAGTCCTGATTTATTTATTAAAACAAAAAGATTTTCAATTTGGCTCACAAAACTAAACTCAACTGCATGCTATGTACAAGAGACACACCTAAAACAAAATGCTTCAGAAAGGCTAAACATGAAGGGATGAATGAAAGTATACCAGGCAAATGGAAACAAAAAGAAAGCAGAGGAGCAGTCTTCACATCAGAGTAGTCACAGAAATATAAAAACAAAATCTTTTATTAAACAACCCTTGGCTAAAAGGAGAAATACAAGCTGAAAGTATATGATTTTAAACAAGTAATAGACAGTGAAAACACTATATATCGGAATCTACAGCATGTATTTAAAGCAGTGATTAGAGAAAAATTAATAGCACTAAATACTTTCTCAATAAAAATGAAAGAACAGGGCTTCCCTGGTGGTGCAGTGGTTGGGAGTCCGCCTGCCGACGCAGGGGACATGGGTTCGTGCCCCGGTCCGGGAGGATCCCACATGCCGTGGAGCGGCTGGGCCCGTGAGCCATGGCCGCTGGGCCTGCACGTCCGGAGCCTGTGCTCCGCAGCGGGAGAGGCCGCAGCAGTGAGAGGCCCGCGTACCGCAAAAAAAAAAAAAAAGAAAGAACAAAAAGTAATGAGCGAAATTTGTAGTTCATTATTTATAAAACAGAAATAGAGTCACAGATGTAAAAAATAAACTTATGGTTACCAGGGGGGAAAGGCAGGAGAGGGATAAACTGGGAGATTGGGATTGACATATACACACTACTATATATAAAATAGATAATTAATAAGGACCTACTGTATAGCACAGGGAACTCTACTCAGTACTCTGTAATGACCTATATGGGGAAAGAACCTAAAAGACAGTGGACATATGTATAACTGATTCCCTTTGCTGTACAGCAGAAACTAACACAGCATTGTAAGTCAACTATACTCCAATAAATTTTTGTTTTTAAAAATTGCAGCTCAAAAAGCTAGGAAGAAAGGAACTGTATAAAACAAAAGAAAGCACAAGGGTGAATATATTGAATGTAAAACCAGGAATTAGTGAAGTAGAGAATAGACATACAGAAGCAAAGCACTCAATAAATTTTTTGCAAAAATATATAAAACACTTTATTTTTTCCTATGTTTCTAATTTTTAAACTACAGTATACTAAGTGAATATGAGTTTCACTCTTTTCTCATTTTGCTATGAATTTATAACTGACATTAGAGTTTTTGTTTCGACAAACATTTTTAACGATCGTGGAACAATTCTAACTTTTTCCGTAGTTTATTAAGAATGCTTTACACAGTCATTTTATGGTCTCACACTAACTGTGCAAAGCAAGGACTGCCTGGAATTTATTGAAGACCAACTACATGCCTGGCACAGAATAGTGCCCAGGCTCAGACTGAGGTCCTGGGCTACAGTGGTAAATAAAACAGACAAAGCCTCTGTCCTCGTTACCCTTAGTCCAGTGGATGTGACGGATAATAAACAAAAAAATGTTGCACGTTTAAATAAATTTATATAGTTATATAAATATATAAGAATTAAAAGAACATAATAAATGGGGAGGAAAGGAGATCATTTGGATTTGGATTCGCACCGGATTGAGACTTTAAACCAGAGTACAGACTTAGGGTGCTCCCACTGATGCACTCAGAGGAATTATGTGCTCAAACCTGATGAAATATAACATAGGAATGATGAAATATGACAAGAAGGGGGTCATCAATGAACGCCAACTAAAGCCCCCTTGGTGACATCATTATATTCTGTGGTGTGTGGCTGGTCCTCAGAAATGCAGGCACAGACACCTGTTTTGTCAACACATCAAGAATGGTTTAGTTCTCTGAAGACCTGGAGAGATAACTGTATAAACTCAGATGCTAATATATTAACTTGTGAGAGGTGTAACTTGCAGAGTGATCAGTCTGTTATGCCCTATGGACAGTGAATTTTAAAATTTTGATTCCTGGTCAGAGGTTGCTCGATTAGTATAGGTAGTATAATCTGCTAGCTGTCTATCAGGCATGCATTCCCCATCTGGCCCCCATCATATTCTACCTAACAGAGCTCCAGTTTTGTTCATATGCAGCTTGTGTGATAAAGGGGAATCTGATTCTGTCCTCTAAGTGGGAGATTTGAGGTCTCTATCTGGTCTAGGCCAATAACATCAATTCCATCCTCTTGTCAAGTAATTGACTCAGGGATGACATTTGAGCCAATCAGCACGTGACATGTCTGTGGCAATAATGTGCGATGCAATAGTGGCCACTGACAGCTGCTAGCTTAATGAGGCTGATGGGAAAGCCCTCTCTCCCCTCCTCTCCTCCCTCTCCTCCCCTCCCTTTCCCTCCTCTTGTAATAATAGTGGAAACAGGCTAAGGACAAAGCTACACACACAGGGCGGAGCAATAACAATTAAACAGAGCCAGAGCCTTCATTGTGCTGCATCTGGAGCCTGTACTACATTTAGACTTCCTGCTCTGTGAAATAATACCTTTCCTTCACATTTAGGACAGGTTGAGATTTCTGTGACTTGCAGCCCAGAGCATCTTCCAGATACAGTGAACAATCAGTACAAAAGATGTGAGTGGTGTGGCTCGTCAGTTTAGACACAGCTGGATGTGCCCTCCTGACCTCTCAGTTTCTGGTGCTCACCATTCCCTTCTGATTCCTACCGTCTCCATTTAGATATACTAATACCAATGATTCCAGAGCAGTTTGGAGCTTATTAATTCAGCAATAATTAACTTTCTCTTTCCGCTTGAAAGCTAGAAGTTATTCCACGGTTAAGATGACTTCATATAATTAGCCCAATGCATGTGTTTATAGTTTAGCTCTCGTTCTTCCATATAACAGGACAGGTGCACGTATCCACTGACATGATCACATTCCAGGGGTAAACATCACTTCATGTTCGACTACTTGGTTCCAACTAAGGTCTTTATCGAATCCACTCAAATCTCCACTCTTCATACCTGGCTCAAGTGTGTCAGATTCTCTGATTTCAAAGCAAGATACAACTATATTTTGATTAAAAAATATATAATGTATATATTATAAATATGAAATATATATTTTTCAATATTCTATATATGTATTCAATATTCAGTTTCACATATACATATATTTCATTGTAGCTGATTTTCACCTGGAGTTTTTTCAATTCTGAAAGAGCAGTAGGTAGCTTTTCCTCAGAGGCTCCCTCCCAAACACAAATGCAATGTCACCATGGGACTGCTATGAATAGATGCCACCAGAGTTCCAACTACAGATTCCAACCAGCAAATTGTGACATTCTTTGAGTTAGCTGTCCCTTCCGCCAACTTGGCTTCCACAGAGAAGTTGAACCATCATGAAATGCAGGATATTTTTGCACATGGCTGTCCTGACCGGAAGTCATCTTAAGACAAGAGAAGGGCCTAGAACACTACGTGAGTGTTGACCAAAGATGTGAGGTGAGAACTTTATGGCAAGAATTAAAACAAAAACAACAATTGGCACGTGAAGAAAGGCAATTACAGATGAACTGCTGAATCCAAAAAGCTTCCTTTTCTCCAGAACCCTATTAAATTAAGCACAAGACAGCATTTTAAAATGGGCCAATAGCCAAGATTGTGAGCTGATTATAAAATAATAATAACAGTATTTATTAAGTATACTATGTGTCAGGTAACATGATAAAAGCTTTATATAAGTTATCTCATTCCGTTCACATCACAGTTTTGGGAAGCAGCTATTGTTCTACCTATCTTCCAGGTCTTAATGAAAGTGTCTTACCCAAGTCCCACGGCAAGTAAAAACTGGAAATGAGAGACACCCACAGGGCCGCCCGGCTCCAAGCTCCAAGCGGCATTTACGGGCAGAACCACGTATACAGGCACGTATATGGAGTTGTGAACAGACCTTAAAGGAAACCCTGACATATATAAATATAGGGTTACCAGGAGCCTCGCTTCTTTCCTTCTCGACATCAAATCCTAAGGCCCAGCCTTCATCTAGATTGGTTTGATTACAAAAGCACATGGTTGATAAATTGGTGTTCAAATACTCCATTTTAGAAGACTTTACAAATCACTGACATAATTTCTATAAAGCCAAGAACAAAATTTTAAATCTGACGTGCCATTTATGCTTCCACCAATAATAGTGTATAAATGTGTTTATTTTCCCTTACTCTTAGCAATACTGGGTGTTATCAAACTTTAAAATTTTTGCCAATCTGATAAGTGTAAACCGTATTTTGTTTTAATTTGCATTTTAACTCAAGAGTGAAGTTGAGTACTCTGTCACTGATTTATTGTCCATATGTCTCTTTGCAGAGCTCTGTCTGCTCATGTCTTTGGCCCATTTTTCTTAACTATTGATCATTTCCTTATTAATTTATAAGAATTCTTTTTATAGTAAGGTAATTAACCCTTTGTCATACTTTTCCCCCACTCATGTTTTTAAAATAACTCTTATAATTTGTCATTTGTTTTGTGTACATTTTTATTTTGTCAAAGAGAATTGTTTTCGTATTGTCAAATGTGTTAATTGCAATGAATATCCCATCTTTTCCTCAACAATTTGAAATGCCATATCTCACTGATTATTAGAGGCACATCTTTTTGACATTTTAAACCTCTGAAATCAGAATATGTCTTAAAATTGATAACATTTTATGACCGCTTTTGGTCAGCTTAAGGACTTGTCATTACTTATCTACGCACAAATTGTTCATAGTTGTTAATATTTTCATTACTTCAACTGATTTATTCTATAATTAAGGGAAGGAATTTGATTCAGCCTGGACAAATTGACACGTTACAAAGCCACCACAGATCATATGCTTTTTATATAGTAATACAGGGAACTGCATTTATGGAATTCCCAATTTTGCACCGTTCTTATGTTCCTATAATGAACTCTGCCTGATATTTATGAATTACTTTATGAATGTATTACTGTGCTCCATTGAAAATAACTTTATTTACTATTTTTGCAGTCACTGCAAAAATTGATGGGCTATAAGGGTTTTATTATTATTTTTTGGTGCTATCTTTATCAAGTTTTGATATAACACCATTAATTTTATTAAAATATTGAAAGTATTCTTTCTTATGCAAAATTTTTAAAAACAGGTCTCAAATAATTTATTTCATATATCTCTAAAATTTGTAATAAAAAGTGCTGAAGCTGAGGGCATGAAGAAAAGTGATGAAGTACGATGTCACAACAACAACATTTTATTGCATTCCTGAAAAGGTGAATGTGATAAATCAGAAATATGTAGCTATAGAATACTTCAGTTTATATACAATTGATATCATGGTCATTCCAAGGATCTGGAGCAATTCAAACTCTAAAAAGAGAAGTGGAATTTCCCATTGACTCTTCAATTTCTAATTTTGAGAGTTATATGGGAGGTATGTGACATATTTATTCATCTGCATGAATCCAGTAGGCATATATGTAACATAAATTTTCTATGTATTGAGATATACATGATTGAAAGACAGAAAACATTTGTGTTTTATCCCTTCCTGGAAATCAGCACACAATATGAATAAATAAATGCTTATTAAGTAAATGTTACAACTTTAATGGGTCATTGAAACTATCATTTAAACATCACTTATGTATCAGACACTTTTCATACATCATCTCACTTACATCTCACATACATCATAGGCAGATGAGGAAACTTAGGCCCCGAAAGATGACGTTACATGCCTGGAGCTTTAACTTGGTGGCAGAGCCAGGGCTCAATCTGACGTCTATTTAATTCCCAAGACTATGTTATTTTGCTCCCCAGTGCGGCCTCTAAAATAAGCCTCACTGCAGTCCAAGAATATACTTTAGCTGCCAGTGGTCATTTCAAATATACATAACAGTATAGAATATCTGAGGCTGTGTGTGAACCACCAAGAGCCACAAATCTGGGACTTCCCTGGTGGTGCAGTGGATAAGACTCCACGCTCCCAGTGCAGGGGGTGCGGGTTCGACCCCTGGTCAGGGAACTAGATCTCACATGCATGCCGCAACTAAGAGTTCATATGCCACAACTAAGGAGCCCTCCTGCCACAACTAAGACCCGGTGCAACCAAATTCATTCATTAATTAATTTAAAAAAAGAGACACAAATTTTCTTGTCATACAGGTACCCACTCATCACTGAGAACCAAGATAATTCACTATGAAATACTAAGTGTGAGAAACTATACTTTCAGCGGACTTTAAAGCAACATGCATATGACAGAAACTTCTATTTCCATGGGCCTATGTAGGCACTTTCAAAAGAATGCTGTTAAAAACTAAAGCACAATTAATCATTTGTCTTTCATATGCCAGATACGAGAGCATTTCTGTTTTCTTTCTTAGAATTCTCAACATTCGCACCAAAAGCAGAGGCAGATTTGAGATTAAGATCGGACGCTCTCCAGGTAAATTAATCTGTCCATCACTGAGTTCTGAGTCAAAGCAACAGTGTGACACAGACTGTGTAAACTGCAACGTGCAGCAAGGCAGGTGCAGCTCTGCTCCCTGCGGTGGTGGGGAAAGCTTTAGACACTGATCGTGTGTCATATTCACTGGAAAGTTTCAGGGGAAGTTTCTGCTTGGCTCCTGTCATAATAGATTCATTTGTTTTGCCCAAACAGGTTGATTTATTTAGGGATGTATTCATTTATGTGCCAAACACGTTGATCAAACTTGATCTGAGCCAAGTAAAAGTAGTCCATGCAGTTTACCAGTAACAGAGACAAAAATAAAACTTGTTTCAAGTTGGGTAGCTTGACTAATCACGTAAGGAATTTGTTATATACTTGCACACACCCTTCATCAGAATTTTCAGTTACTCAGACTTAAAATTAAGAAAAGAAAGGCAGACTCTTTCTTATTTATTTATGGCTGCATTGGGTCTTCGTTGCTGCGTGCGGGCTTTCTCTAGTTGCGGTGAGTGGGGTCTGCTTTTCCTTGTGGTGCATGGGCTTCTCATGGTGGTGGCTTCTCTTTTTGTGGAGCATGGGTGCCAGACACTTGGGCTTCAGTAGTTTTGGCACGTGGGCTCAGTAGTTGTGGTACATGGGCTTCAGTAGTTGTGGCACTCAGGCTCAGTAGTTGTGGCACATGGGCTCAGTAGTTGTGGCTCACAGGCTCTAGAGCACAGGCTCAGTAGTTGTGGCGCATGGGCTTAGTTGCTCTGCGGCATGTGAGATCTCCCTGAACCAGGGCTTGAACCTATGTTCTCTGCATTGGCAGGCGGATTCTTAACTGCTAAGCCACCAGGGAAGCCCCAGTCTCTTTCTATTACAGGTGGTCTCATCAGTTCCTTTGAAAAGATCGCCTGACAAGAGTTAGATATAGATCCAAGTCACGTCATTATGTATTTACCAAGAGGCCATTACGTGCAAGGTTCTGTGAAGAAAAGAAGAAACAGGAGGGGAGGAGGAGGAGAAGAAGAAAAAGAAGAAGAAGAAGAAGAAGGAGAAGGAGAAGAAGAAGGAGGAAGAGGAAGAGAAGAAGAAGAAGGAGGAAGAGGAGGAGGAGGAAGAGAAGAAGAAGAAGAGGAAGAAGAAGAAGGAGGAGGAGAAGAAGAAGAAGAAGAAAGAGAAGAAGGAGAAGAAGGAGGGGGGAAGAGAAGAAGGAGGAGGAGGTGGAGGAGGAGGAAGAGGAGGAGGAGGAAGAGAAGAAGAATGGGAAGGGGAAGGAGAAGGAAAAGAAAAGAAAAGCAACAACAAAAAAAAAAAAGAGAGAGAGAGAGAAAGAAAAAATAGTCCCTCCTCTGGGGTGGGAGGTAGGGAGTGTGTGGTCTTCTTTCCATGAATCCTTATCTCAAAGAGCCCAGGTCAATGGTGACCTTAAGAGTGAGTAGTGTCATCCAAGAAACTCATAGTGTTTGACCATCAAGTTTATCTTTGAAACCAAAGAGAAAAAGGTCTAGAAGTTTTCTGTGAAGAGGAGACTCCTGGCTCCTGATAAGAAGGCAGCCATCTTAGGCTGCTGGTTCTATCTCCCCAAATCAGAAGTGAGAGCAAGTGAGGATCTGAAGGCCCAACAGAAAAACTGTGGGAAGCCCAGTATAGACGGGAGGACTCACAAACTGGTGTGAGTGAGGGGATAGCCAGAGGGGGCCTCAGCCTAGGGAGGAGAACACCCAGGGACCAAGAAAGCCAGACCAGAGCTTTAAATTCTAACCTGGCTTCTCCCACACATGGCCTTCAGAGTATCATCACGGAAGCAGTAGCCAGGCCAGCTGGTGTCTCAGGATAATTTCAGGGTGACCTAGAAGCCCTGCTGGGGTGGAGTGAGGTGAGACACTGATGGAAACAGGTGCTAAGCTCTCACACCTGCACACACTCCCACTCCGAACTGCAGGACCCGTGCATCGCACGCTCAGATTCTTTCTTTCCAGCGCAGCAGCATCTCGCTAAGACTTTTAAGAGCAAATCCCTGACCAGGAGTTTGCCAGTGTGGTGGCAGGAAACAGGGCTACGGATCGCTGCTGTGTGGTACCCGGGGCTGTCTGCACAGAGGCACATCTTCTCTATTACCTTAAAGTCACCAAGAAGAGAAACCAGACCTGGGCATGGCTCTTCCCGAAAACATACAGCTAACTAGAAAAACAACAAAACCGAATAGTGTACACCACATGAATTCTGAAAGCAGAATTATTGGTACAGATGAACCATGAATTTAAAATAAGCAACATATATCCTCACAGAAGACATAAATAATAGGAAGCTGATACAAGAGGTCAAAAAGGGGTAAGTGGAAATGACAGGTATGAAAATATAAGAACAATTAATAATAATAGTAACAGTTTGAATGTATGTATTATTTACTTTGTACCCGGCAATGCTCTACGTGTGTTTCATATATTAACTCATTTAGTTCCCACAATTACTCTGTGAGACAGGAGCTAGCATTATTCCTACGTTACAGATGAAGATATTGAGGCACAAAGAGGTTAAGTAAATTGCTGAGGCGGAGCCAGGATTTAAACACAGATATTCTGGCTCCATGAAAATAATAGTGATGGATACACCCAAAGCAGGAATTTGTGAATAAGATCAAATAGAAGGGGGAAGAGGACAAAGGTAAGTGAAATGAAGTGTACAAGTGCCAATATCTGGATAAAAGAGCCTATGAAGTAAAGAAAAAAAACAAACCGAGGGGAGGAAATATTTCAAGTGAACGGTGATAAATTCCTCAAAATTAAGGATGAAAGACGCTACATGTAAAGGGCTCAGAGAATGCCAAAGAGGACAGATAAGGGAAAACCTATACCTAGACATATTATAATAAAATTTAAGAAGAGCAAAGACAATGATAACGTTAAAAAGCTCACACAAAGAGCCAGTCTTCTTCAAAGAAACAAGAATTAGATTGACATCATACAGACCAAGGGACTTTGGATACAGGAAGACAGTGGGGTGATATTTTGAAGCACTGAAGTAGTTCTTTGTACCTAGAATTTTGTATTCAGTCAAACTGTCATTTAAATATGTACATTCACAATATTAAAGACATCACCAGGCATATAATTCTTCAGGTTTGTCAGACAAAAATCCATTAAAAAAATACTACTGGGGAAGCACTCAAATGAGAACAATTCCTGAGGATGCTGCAGGAGATGTAGAAAATAAATATGATGAAACAAATTAGTAAAAAAAGAAAGACAGGACTTCCTTGGTGGTACAGTGGTTAAGAATCCATCTGCCAATGCAGGGGACATAAGTTTGAGCCCTGGTCCAGGAAGATCCCACATGCCGCGGAACAACTAGGTCTGTGCACCACAACTACTGAGCCTGTGCTCTAGAGCCTGCGAGCCACAACTACTGAGCCCGTGAGCCACAACTACTGAAGCCCGCATGCCTAGAGCCCATGCTCTGCCACAAGAGAAGCCCCCGCTCGCCGCAACCAGAGAAAGCCCGCGCACAGCAACGAAGATCCAACACAGCCAAAAAAAAAAGTGTACAGAAAAAAAAAAAAGACAAAAAATTTTTTAAACAAAAATATTTAAAAATTCCTCAGAACTGAAATTGTATCTCTAATCAATGTGGGGTTGGCAGAGGTGTGATTAAAGCGACGTGAGTGTGCTACGGTACGTGTCTTAATGGGGGAAGATAGAGATGTGGAGAAGTCTAAGAAATCAATTCAGTTTGGTTCTTGAGATAAGGGCAACTATCATAAGATAAAAAAATGCAGAATGGAAAACTTGTAAAGTAACAGGAGAAAACTTGGTGTAGCCAATGGAATGTAGGAAACGGAAAAAAAGGAAACAAAGTACTGTTAATGGAAAGTCTGGAATAGGTTGGGAAATAAGCAGTCATATAATATTGCAGCAAGTAAAACTGGGATAAACACCCATCAGACAGAGCCTCTCAGATCATATTTTATTTATGTGTGTGTGAGAGAAATTTGTATCTTAAGCCGTTTTTTGAGTTTTCTGTTGTTTCCAATTGAAATTGATTCTAACTTGTATACTTCCTTAATAATCAAAAGATTTCAAGATTTTCTAAAGAGTTTTGAATAATGAAACAGGGGACACTATAGAAAACAACAAAAGAGAAACTTATGGTAGAAGAATTCTCCCAACATTGTGAAGACTTTCAGAAATGTGTGGATACAGAAAAGAAAAAAAAAAATCTAGGACTGAGCAAACTGAAGACAACTTGGTCCTTCAGATTCCACGACAAGGAGATCTGTGGACGGAGAGAATAGTGTCAGCATAAGCCAACTGCCTTGCTGTACGAAAATTGAAGGAATACTTCAGACACCAGCGTATCCTTCAGACAGACTCCGCATCACGCAGCACAGGATCAAAGCGGAAGCTGGTACAGTAGGAGACCTGATCTAGTGCTGATCAAAGGCTTTCATTTCTGGAAGTTACACTTTCTGGGTGTGGTAGAGACAAAGTTTCACCCTTAGGTGGCCAAAATTCAAGGGTGGAGAATGAAAGCGATTCACAAATAATGCCATTTGCAGCAACGTGGATGGACCTAGGGATTATCGTACTAAGTGAAGTAAGTCAGGCAGAGAAAGACAAATATCTTATGATATCACTTATATGTGATATAAAATATGACGCAAATGAACTTATTTATAAATCATAGAGTCACGGACATAGAAAAGAAACTATGGTTACCAAAAGGGAAACAGGGGAAGAGACAAATTGGGAATTTGGGATTAACAGATACACATTACTATATATAAAATAGATAAAAAACCAAGGACCTACTGTATAGCACAGGGAAATATATTCAATATCTTGTAATAATGTATAATGGAAAACACTCTGAAAAAGAATATATATATGTATATATATATGTATATGTATAACTGAATCACTTTGCCGTACACCTGAAGCTAACACATCTTTGTAAATTAACTATACTTCATTAAAAATAAATAAATTTTAAAAATAAGTGTTAAAGAAAAAGAGGCCCCTGTGCTGTGTGATGCTTAGAATCTGCTCTGTTTTCCTCTGCACACAATCTTCAGTGGAGGAAAGCACGCCACCGGCCACGGCTGAAATATTAAATGAAAGTTCTGTGAAACATGTGAAGCAAAAATAAATAAAACTGAAGTTAAACATAAGTGAATAAATAAAGATTACTTCTCAGCTGAAGTTTTGAGGAAAAAAAAGAAGCTTCTGGAGAAGGAAGAAGTAATTTAGAATGAAAACACTTGAAGAAGGTATAGACATGTTGAAAGATGTAGGTTCTTGGGATCTGTGTGAGAACAGAAACATCAGTGTGTCTGAAGATGGCCTGCCCATCACAGAGGTATCCGAAGAAGTGAATATCGTCAAAAATTTTGCTCAGGGGTAACTCCAACAGAAGATACACCTCTAGACAGCGAAGACCAGCTGAAAAGTATAGTGGAGTTACCAAATCTCACAGCTGTGAAGAGGGATGTTCTTAGAATTAAAAAACTTAGTGAAAAAATATACAAAGATGCTATATTCAAGTATATGCGGACCTTAAGTGCAGGTTAGGTTTTCATGAATTGCTCGGATTTGTACCATCTTATTTAGAATTGGTTCATTTTCCGTTTTCTTTGGGGAGTGTTCCTTTCTATAAAGAATAGAACACATCAAGTGACTGAAAAATGGTTTACACAGAGCTTAAAAATAATTTGAAAGAAATAGAAGAAATTTTAACAAGATGTCAGATTTGAACTACATGATCAAAGAAGCAAATCAGTATTTTATGAAGCCAAGACACGGAATAAGAATCTCTCTGAGGAAATACCTGGGCCTAAAAATACATTCCGAGGGCTTGAAGAAACCAGTAAAATGCTAGTGGAAAATTGAGAACTAAGAAAGAATAGAGTGTTCAGAAATAGGACAAGACAAAGTTGGGACAATCTGAGAACAAAGAAAACTGCCACAGATTGAAACACATCAAGTATATTTAAATCCACAAGTTCCTAATTACACACCCCTCCCCCCCAAAAAAATAGCCTTTATAGGTTACCATCAGAGGATGCTGGTAAACTAATCCATCATTTAGAAAACTGGTAAATAAAAGGGAAATAATCAGACATTTATTCTGCCTTTCCTATACACACTCTGCTACTGAGTAACTAAACAGTAGATGACAGGAAGTTATTTTTTAGAGAAGTATTTCAGATAATAAGCAAAGAGGAAATAATTGAATTGGAGGTAATTCATTTGCAATAAATTAATGGATCTTACCATTGATTATCAGTGGCTGCTAACATTACACACAAAAAAACAATCAAACGTTATGTGCCTCTTGATGGAAGAACACAAAACATAAAGATGTACAAATAAATGAAACTTCTTATAGCTCTTAAAATACAACCAATAGAGATGTTTCTGCTTGACTAGTTTTATTTACTGTATGTAATTTGAAGGCAATTTTAAATAACAAGAAATAAGCAATACATATGAAAAATAGCCTGTTATCAGCATCAATCAGTGGCTCACAGAGGGACTGGTAAAGAAACATGCTTGTTATTCTATTTCTCTATTATCTGTTCCAAAAGACCAAAACAAAATAAAAGGACTCTAAAAATATTTGTTGATAAAGATAACGAACAGTCAAAATTAGACTGACTGACAACCAGACTAAAGGAGTGCAAGTCAGAACACAATGGCATGATATTTTTAAACAGCCGAAAGAAAATAACTACCAACTTAGAAAATATCCTTCAACTGATAAAGAGCAAATATTTTTAGACCAAGAAAAATTGAGACAATGGACCATGAATAGACCTGCACTGAAGGACATACTAAATGGTATTACTCAGGCAGATGAAACTGTACTCCCAGGTGGAAGACCAGAGATGCAAGAAGCAATAAAGAACAATGAAAATGGTAAACATTGGAGTTAATCCTATCAGTATTCATTACCTAAACTAATAATAATAATACCTTGTAGAATTTCAAATAATAGGAAAATTTACAACACGACAACAATGCACATACATCAAAAGGAGGAAAATGGTACTTCTGATGCTCAGGAGGTGGGTAAAAGTACCGAATAGCATTAGGTTCTGATAAGTCTAGGATGCACGTTGCAAACTTTAGGAAACCACTAATAAAGGAGCTACAAGAGGATATAATACAAGGCTGAGAAATGGAAGAAGGGCTGGGGGAAAAGAACTGTAAAAAACTAAGTCAATCCAAAAGAATGCAAGCAAGGAGGGAAGGAGGGACACAGGGGAAATGAAACAAATAAAAAGCAAATAGAGAGGTGGTGGATTTAAACTGAATGTACCAGTAATTACATTAAATGTAATTAGACTAGCTGGTTCGATTGAAATACAAGGATATGGAAAAAGACACTATGCTAACTCGAACCCAAAGAAAGCTGGTTACTTCTATATTAATATACGTACAAAAAGTTGATTTTTAAAGCAAAAACTCTTAAGATAAAGAGGTTCACTTCTTAAAGAAAAATAGCAAATGTTAAACCAAGATTTCAATTTAACAGGAATACACACACACACACACACACACAATTTGCATGTAAAACATAATTTGTGAAGAACTAATAATTAGGTGGAATATAATTGTATAGAACTATATATACGTTGTTTTACTGCTCACTGGGTGGTCAGGCTGTGCCACAGGATGGAATGTTATGCTATTAGAAGTGTGGTCAGGGTTAAAAGGAGGATAAGTGCCACCCAAGGAAGAAACCAGTGCATGATTCAAAGTCCCTGAGAACAGAAAACACGAACACCAGGCTCGAGTAGTCCAGTGTTTACTTACAGCAAGAAGGAAGAGTGGTAAAATGTGCACAAGATCCAGCCTCCTGCAATGCGTTGGCCCCCCATGGCCAGCGGATCTGTTCTGCAGCCAACCAGGGGACCACATCATCTCCAACCCCTCCCACTCAGGGTCTAAATACAGAAAGCTGGGGGCGTGCCTGATGGCCACTGACACACAAGCTTAAGCAGAACAAAGGAGTACATATACATCAAGCTCAGAACAGGAAAAGGTTCTCACAAGGCCAAGAGCCCAGCACAGGCTGTGTTGGCTTTTTATGTCCTAGTAAGGAAGTGTTCCAGGACCACGGCCCATTCTTACGCAGCTGAGCAGGGGCTGGCAGACTGTATGTACATGACTGCCTTTCCCAACATACACACACCCACACACACACACACACACACGTATATAAATTGACAGAATTATAAGGAGAAATAGGCAAATCCACAATATTAGATTTTCATGCACTTTTATCAGTAACTGATAGAATAAGATTTTTTAAAAATCAGTAAGGATATGGTCGATTTTGAACAACACAATGAACAAACTTGACTTAATTTATATGTATATACCATTGCACTTAGCAATTATAGAACACAGTTTCTTTTCAAAAATGCAAGATGAAGTAAAACTTTGAATAGTCTTGCAATTATTAAAGAAATTCGATCCAAAATTTAAAACCTTCACACACACACATACAAACACACAACTCATGGACTATTTCAGTGTAAATCCCGATATTTCAGGAATAAATGATGCCAATATTACATGAATTCTTTCAGAGAAATAGAACAGGAAAAGAAGAACCACTCCCTAATTTTGTTTTATGAACCCAGCATCACCTTGATACCAAAACCCAACAAGGAAATCATAAGAAAAAAAGTTAAAGGACAATCTTTCTCATAAAGATAGATGCAAAAAATCCTAAACAAAACAATAGCAAAGCAAATTCAGCTTTGTCTAAAAAGATGATGGATTCCAATAAATTTGTATTGATTTTTGTAGTGAAAGCTTGGTTTAACATTTGCTATACTGAATATTAAGACTTCATAAATAGTTATGACAATTTAGACAGTGCAGTATGAGGATACATGATTTATGACAAAGGTAACACTACAGAGCAGTAGGGAAAATGAATTTTTAACAAATTATACTTAATTGGATATCTAAATTGGAAGAAAATGAAATTTAGCTCTTACACTATACTCAGTAATCAATTCTAAGTGGATTGTAGCTTTAAGTGTGAAAGGCAAAATAATAAAGCTTCTAGTAGTTGATACAGGAAAATATCTTCATTACTTTGGGATAGGGAAACACTTCTTAAAGGTGAAGCAAAAATCCTAGCCTTAAAAAAATTGATTTTAAAAGTAAAGACTTCTATTCTTCAAAAGACACAATCGAGAGAGTGAAAAGTCAGTCCAAAGAGTTGAAGAAAGTACTTCAATACATATAACTGGCAAAGAACTCGTGTGCAGAATCTACCAAAAAAAAAAAAAAATTCTACAGAGTAATAAAAAAAATAGAAAATCCGATTTTAAAATGGGCAACAGGCCCTTCATGTGAGAAGATACCCAGATGACCACTGAACATATGAAGACTTACTTCATCATTAGTGACTAGAAAATGCAGATTTAAATCACAATGGAATATCATCACACAATTTGCAGAATGATAAAAATGTAGATAACAATACCAAGGGGTCTGTAAGGATGTGAAGCAGCTGGAACTCTCATACACTGCTGGTAGGCATATGAATTGACCCAAGAATCTGTTAAACATTTTGGCATTTTCTTTGGAGGTTGAACCTATGCATACTTGATTACCCAGCACTTTTACACTGGGTACATTCATGCACCAAGAGGTCGAGATAAGAATGTTCATAGCAGCATTACTTGCAGTAGCCAAAGATTGAAAAGGACTCAAATTTCCATGAACAGTAGAATGGATAAGCAAATTTTCAGCAATGAAAACGAACAAACTACCGCTACATTCATCAACACGGCTGAATTTCACAACTCTAATGTTGAACAAAAGAAGCCATACATAAAAGAATAAATATTCTTTTATAGAAAGTTTGAAACACAAAAACTAAACTAAAAAAACTAGTGGGAGTCAGGAAAGCCAGTGATTGGGTGGAGGCAGCAGGGAGGGCTTCTGAGGTGTTGATGCTCTACTGCTTGACTGGATGGGTGTCACATTGGATAGATGTTACACAGGGGGTTACAATGGATCCTGCTGTACAGTCATGGGGAGTGTATTGTATTTTGTGTATTTTCCTCTGTATGTGAGTTATATTTTTCAATTTAAAAGGTTTCTTCTTTTTTTTGAAGCAAGAAGTTATCTCAGAAGGGAAATCTAAGATTCAAGAAGATATGAAGAGAAAGGAAAGTGGTAAAAATGAACAAACTGATGGTATATAAGAAGATAATAAATTCTAAATTGTAGGAGTTAGAAAAATACTAGACAATGTATGTAACACAATGTAATGTAATACAACAAAATACAATGCAATGCATGTAAGTCTGGAGGGAGGTGATTAGAGTTAATATAGTGTATTTCTTACAGATGAAGGATAAATTTTTTGATAGGGATAGCAGTACACATCTACTATCCTGGCTCAAGATATGAGCTCTTATTCTTTGCCACATGTGACTGACTGACTGCCTTACTATTCTTCAGGGCTGCACATGATGTATAAATATTACAATTTCAAGGAAAGCTACCAGGTATAGACATATACATCTTCCAATCCAGTGGAAAAGAAAGGTACAATGAGAAAACCCATAATCAATTTTTTAGTAATGGACGTAAAGAGAGAAGAAGATTAGAAAAATTTAGAAAAACAAAAAACATAAAATAATTTGGTAGAAATAAATCATATCAGTAATCATAATCAATGTCAATGTACTTAACTGTCCAGTTAAAATGCATATGTTGTTAGATTGGATTAAAAAAATAAAAACTCCTTGCTGTTTATAAGAGATACTCCTAGTACCAGAAGAAGGATGGAAAGTAAATGATGAAAAGAAAATTGCAAGAAAATCAAAAGAACGCTAATATAGCTCTATTAATTTTTGAAAATAGAGTTTAAGGCAAAAAGGATAACTAGGTATAAAGAGCACCTATATAATGATTTAATATATATTAGATAATTACAAAAGGCAATCTACCAAGAGGACACAATAGTTCCAATTTTTTATGCACTCAATAACATATCTTCAAAAATCAATCGAATAAATTTCGGCAAAAGTGTAAAAATGAAAAAGTGATATATCTATCATTATAGGAGAAGATTTTCATACACTTCTCCCAGTAATTGAAAAGTCAAATAATCAAACAAGCAATAAGTAAGGGTATAGAAGAGTTGAACAAGACAATTAACAAGCTAATTATCATGAACCCTGTAGAACCCTCATGCAACAGTTGTAAAGGACACAAAGCATTTATGAAAACAGAAGATGTATTAATTATAAAATAAATCTCAACAAATTTTAGAATTGTCCGAGAAAGACCACCTTTTCTGACCAGAATGCAATTAAATTTAGAAAACAATAACAAAAGATAGCTAAAACAAAAAATAGCATACATTTGGAAATTTTTTAAAAAAATAAATTTATTTATTTATTTTTGGCTGCATTGGGTCTTCATTGCTGTGCTTGGGCTTTTCTCTAGTTGCGGCGAGCGGGGGCTACTCTTCCTTGCGGTGCGCGGGCTTCTCATTGCGGTGGCTTCTCTGATTGCGGAGCACGGAGTCTAGGCACGCGGTTTTCAGTAGTTGTGGCGGCGCACGGGCTCAGTAGTTGTGGTGCACAGGCTTAGATGCTCCGCGGCATGTGGGATCTTCCCGGACCAGGACTCGAACCTGTGTCCCCTGCATTGGCAGGCAGATTCTTAACCACTGTGCCACCAGGGAAGTCCCAGATTTGGAAATTTAAAAGTACATTTAAAATAAATAACTAACAGGCCTAAGAAGAAATCACACTAGAAATTTAAACTGCATCAACAGAAAGAAGTGAAAAATTACACATGAAATTTTGGGGGATGCAACTAAAGTGATGCTTAGTAGGATACTTGTGTCATTGAATTCAAACGTAAAAGAAGTAAGACTGAATTTTTGTGAGCTAAGCAGGTGGTTTCTTTGAAGAAAAAGGGTCACTTGCTAAAAGAGGTTTGATCTTCAGGCCCTGTACTGTGACTTTCCTGCTGTGAGTCACAACAGCTTCTTAGAGCATCTGAGTTAACTCAGTTCTTTGAGGAGCATTAGACCTGCTGAGGCAAAAGGCCCAAGTACCAGAACTGTGTGTATTGTAGTCTGGACTAGCTAGAGAACCTCTTTGCTCTGAGCATAAATCAAACCTGGCAGCTTTCTCAGTCACTTGGCAAATGTACTGGAGCAGGAAAAGGGAAATTATAAATGCCGCCTCCAGAATAAAAAGAGGCCCAGCAAATATTGTACCACCTTCCCTGTGGTTGTTGGTGAAAGATAGAATATCTTTCTGTGACACGAGTGAAAATACCTTGACACATTCTAACCTACTAAAGGCATAACTTTTGTAATGCGGCAGGATCTTGTATTTTCATGGATTTTTTATTTTCGAATGCTGTAAATTTGAGTCATGCAGGACATCTCGGGTGCCTGCTATTTTCAGCTCTCTGGATCCTATTGGCATGCCATCATCAATGTAGTGAATTCATGTGCAGCCCTGAAGAATAATAAGGCAGTCAGTCAGTCACATGTGGCAAAGAACAAGAGCTAATATCCTGAGCCAGGATAGTAGATGTGTACTGCTATCCTTATCAAATGCAAGCAAATGCTTCTACTGTTTCTTTTTTTGTTTTGTTTTAAGTTATTTACAACCATTAAAAACAATCAGGGACTTCCCTGGTGGTCCAGTGGCTAAGACTCCATGCTCCCAATGCAGGGGGCACGGGTTCAATCCCTGGTCGGCGACCTAGATCCCGCATGCTGCAACTAAGAGTTGGCATGCCACAACTAAAAGTCCTGCATGCTGCAACTAAAATATCCCACACGTGGCAACGAAGATCCCATGTGCTGCAACTAAGACCTGGCGCAGCCAAATAAATAAATAATTTTTAAAAACCCCAAACATACCATCCTTCATGATTCCCACTTCATATTCCCTTTAAATTGGCTCATTGCAGTACCTACCTGGTCCCCTAGAACTTCACTCTCAGAGGGCACACAGTCCCAGATGGCCACAGTAATAACATTTTGCCATTTTGTACTATGAGCTGCTACCTTCCCATCATGGGATGTAAAATATGATTCTCTTTTGCTTCATCTTATCCTTATAACCAATACTGTGCTCCCCACAGTTCCCTGCAATCCAGGCTGTGGTTATGATTTTTTTTTTTTTTTGGTTATGATTTTTGAATCAGTTAAAGTTCTTATGTGGCAAGCAATACAAACTGACTCTAATTAAAAAAATATGAAAGAATTTTTCTGAGATTCTAGAGAACAGCCAGCATCAAAATAAAAGATGAACAATGGATCCTTGGGGAGGATAGGAACCAGGGCAGTTTCAGGGATCGTATTCGTGGGAAGCTGAGGACCTGCAAATGACTCAGCTAAAATCACCTTTCCTCCCGGGGTGTGTCTGTTTGAAAGTCAAGTTCTGGGAGAGAGAATAGATTTATTTAGGATTATATGGCATAGAGAAGAACAAATGCCTAAAGGAGGTGATATTGGGCAGGGCAAAAACAACATATTATATGATACAATAATATCATAACATAATAATACATTCCAATCCAAGCCCATTTTTGGAAATACAAAAAACGTAGAAAATGGCAGCATGGGAACCTACCATGTTTCAGTAACCAAAGATATTCACTGTTATCATTTTTCTAACGATTATTTTCCTTAATAGAGTAGGAAAAACACTACGGATAATTTGAAATAATTCAAGGTATACAACACATTAAAATTGCCAATAAACCTGCAGATACAAACAATCTTACATTTTGGTGGTATTCATGCTTTCATTAAAAAGTTTAAAGTTAAAAGGTTTTTTTGATTGCAAACCTAATCCATGCTGGTTACATTGCAGAAGTTATGCAAAAGGTGAAGCAAATGTTTCTTATAATTCTGACTCCCTGGGCTTCCCTGGTGGCGCAGTGGTTTAGAGTCCGCCTGCTGATGCAGGGGACACGCGTTCGTGCCCCCGTCCGGGAAGATCCCACATGCCGTGAAGTGGCTGGGCCCGTGAGCCATGGCCGCTGGGGCTGCGCGTCCGGAGCCTGTGCTCCGCAACGGGAGAGGCCACAGCAGTGAGAGGCCCGCGTACCGCAAAAAATTAAAAAATAAAAAATTCTGAATCCCTGAGATAATCACTGTTAAATGCTTGAGATATATCCCCCTCATTTCTATATGTGCATATATGTTATTAATTTAATGAAAATTGAATTCTTCTGTTCTTTCACTAAATCTTATTAAATATTTCATTAAATGTCACTTAACTCGGTATCTTGGCAAGTATTTCCATGTTAGTACGTTTACTCTGACCTGATTCTTTTCAACAGCTCTATATTATTCTATTGAATGGATATGCCATAATTTATTGAACTAATCCTATTGATAGACATTTAAGTCATTTCAGATTTTTTACTATTACCAGCAGTGCTTCACTGAAAGATCCTTGACCTATGCTGGCTTAGGTCTCTGGGTCAGTCTTTCTATAGAAATACACATGTTTAATAGATTGACCTCATAGTTTATGTAAATTTATATCTTGCTTTATTAGTTAGCATATCACAGACTTTTAAAATAGTAACAAAATGTGAGTTAAATGTAATCTTTATATAATATTCCATTTTATACAGGTGTCATAATTTACTTCATGTAATGCTTCCTACATTTGAGGGTTTTAAGTTGTTCCCAAGTTTGGTTAATAAAAATAATTCCGCGTTGAACATTTTTGTTTCTAAAGCTTTAGCTGCATTTCTGAATAATTTTAGGGGATATTCCTTGAAGTGAAATCCTTGGCACAAATAATATGAACATTATTTAAGGCTCTTGATGTATATTGACAAATTATTTTTCAAAAATGTTGTGGAATTTACATCAGCAATATGAGTGCTTTTATTGCTGGACCCTTACCATTGATTATATTGTTAATAACTTTTTCTGTGCATAGTTACATTGTTTCATTTCTTCACTTAATATAAAAAACTTGCGGAGGCATTTCGAGCTCTTCGTAAGTTTCTTTTCATGATATAAGTGAAACATGATTTGGTTCATGCCCTTGTTGTTGGCTATCTAGACAATTTCTTGACTTACTCTTTTTTTTTGAAATTGGAGTATGACTGCTTTACAATGTCATGTTAGTTTCTGCTGTACAATGAAGTGAATCACCTATATGTATACATATATCCCCTCCCTCTTGGACCTCTCTCCCACTCCCCCATCCCACCCATCACAGAGCACCAAGCTGAGCTCCCTGTGCTTTATAGAAGGTTCCCACTAACTAAATGATGGAGCTCTGAACATCTGAAGACATTTAAAAACGTTATTTAGTTCCTGTTGGCATGATGATTATCTCAATGGGTAGACCAGAGCTATGTCCTATGTGAGACAGTGAGAGGAGTAAGATCTCTGCAGCCTGGATTCTTGCACAGACACAACCTTGAGGTAGGAAAGTGAGTGTGCTCTGGTGTCCCTGTGAAGCGAAAGTAAACAGTCAGATCAATGGCTATGATTTCAGATGCTGGGGGAGGCTTTGATTTGCGTTAGAAAAGAGACCATATTTGAAATAGCAGTGGCAGTTTGAGTCACCACCTGATTAGTTATGATAATCCACTCTAACTATCCTAGACACATTGTGCACTGGCAAAAGAGGGAAGGTAAACAGGATTGTGCTAAGAATAATCAAGTCTCTGATGGCGATACAAGTCTCTGATTTCCCTAGAAATGTGGTATTGCTCTGGCTTTGTCTTTTGGCAGGAAAAGCTTCAAAGACTTCCATTTGGCCCTTCCTACAGTTATAGTGTATATTTCACAGATCACAAGGTCAATGTGAAAATTCTGCCAGTGTTGAGTACTTGTGTTCCAACTATCCATTTGTTTATTCAAGAAACAACTACGGAATGGGCTAGGAGTCCCCTTGAACCCAGCATGAGGCTGACTCAGATAAAAACTCTTTAATCACCTAGTCCCAATAAAGCCCCACACTTACCAGTAGACCATAGTCTTCTGGATCCCAGGTAGTCTTTGCCATAGGTATCCTGGTAAGTGAACACAAGTCCCTTACGGGAAGACTTAGGGGGATAATGTACAGTATGTGCCGGTGATGTTATTGCTGGGGTCTTCTTCAAGAGTATCTTACCTCCCCTGTCCTTCAAGAAACTCTAAGTCAATAAACTTACTCAGGATGGGAATTAGGTGAGGGGCAGTGCTATTCGATCATGGATACTTAAGTGAAGCCCCTATTTGCTAGGAAATTAGTGGGCCGTTTGGTCCTAGGGTCTATGTGATCTACAACCAGTCTGATTATTGTTCCTACCGTGCTGTCTATTTTAGTAATCATGCCCACTTTGATTTTTAAGTGTTTCTTCTGGGCACTGCCTAGGATTCCATTAACCCTGTTGAAATTAAAAAGCCCATTTCAATGGCAGAATTACCTACCTGCATCCCCAGATTATAGAAAACTGTTACTAGATCGCTTTGAAAAGTCTGATGTATCCCTCACCATTGTACTTCTGAAGCTGTAATCAAGAGAGTGTATTCAGGCTCCTCTTACTGGATGTAAGTGAAGGATGAGTGAGTAGATACATTTGGTAAATCCATTCTAGCATTCCTATCTCCCCTCCTCTGTTTTATCAAAAGGAATTCTTGCAACTTTATTCCATTTAGCACTGGCCACCACTGAGTTCAGGTTTTAGACAACTGAGTAAGCAAACTATTAGAATCACTCCCATCTGCTTGAGCACCTGTCAATAAATTCATTTCAGTCTGAAAGTACTCCTCTTTCCCTAGTCTGGGACTCATTGAATGCATTGTCGTTGACGTTCTTCAGGTTTTTGCCGTAGAAATGAACCAAAGTCTTTTGTCGTGTGAGGCTTCTCCATTAGGGTTTGACTTTGTAACTGGCTTCTGGGTGGCTGCTGGGATCTGACCCTGTTTGTAGACACAGAGGCAAATGAGAAGTGATAGAAAGGAAGGATGAGGCAATTTGGCCACCACTTACAAGGTGACTGTCGGAGGCAAGTTCATTATGAGATCTCCAAGCAAAGCAGGAACATCTCCATCAGATGTGTGGGGTGGGACACTCCACTTATGCTTGGAAGGAATGCTCAGTGGAGGGCGGAGTAGCCTAAGCCATCCCATTACTCTCCTATTTTCCCGTTTCAGTTATGGGGTCTTCCATTCTGTCTCAGTTAATGCCCTAATATTGCATGAGGTCTGCTGATGCTGTAAATGCAACTGAACTTTGCAATCCACAGGATCAAGTTTTATTTTTTTAATGTATTTTTTATGTTTCTGGTGTACAGCAAAGTGATTCAGTTATATATATATATATATATATACACATGTATGTGTATATATCTATATCTATCTAACATCTATCTATATACTGCGCTATACAGTAGGACCCTGTTGCTTATCACAGGATCAAATTTTGATTCTGATTTTATGCAACCTGGGTTCTGAGACTAATAACCTAATAGTCCTCATAGCACAAAGACAGTTCCTGGTTCTCTACGCTTAGCCAAGAATTTGATCTTAAGCCTGTCATTATCTTTCTTTTACATTCTTCAGCATTTAAAGAAGGGGCTTGCTGCCCAAAGCCTTCCTTTAACGGACACTTCATAGGTAATCACTTAAGTAACTCTTTGGCCTCTGCATGCCTTAGTCTACCTGGGAAATACTCACTGAATCCTCAGTGCCTTCAGATCCAGCTAAGCCCAATAGCTTTTTCCTTGAGGATCTGTGACCTACAACTATTCATCAGAACAATGTCTGTAATCAGAGTTTTTCTTTGCAACTGTACAATTCCTTCCAACTAGTTTATCAGAAAAGGAAATTGTTAAGGAATCCTGGACTGGTCTCCAAAATTGAAGGAGTAGTTTGTGTAAGAGGAAGATACTTTTTACTCAGGCACAACCCTTGAAATCTGTGTGATTTCATGCTTAGAGATTACCCTGAAAATGCAGCTGTTAGCTCCTTCCCCTTCCCCCAAACATTGCAAAACACATTTATTGAGTAAAGTCTATTCTTCATTAACGGTGTTCTGAAAGTGTAAAATACTCCTACCTGATTTGGGCTTTATTAACATTGACTTTTTTTTCTGTGAAAGTTATCAATGAGATTCTTAACTCTCTTTGCCTATCTATCTGCAGATACTATTTTTTTGTCTTCTGTTCTTTTTTTTGTTTGTTTTCTTTTCTGCAGCGAAAGCGCGGAGTCCTAACCACTGGACTGCCAGGGAATTCCCTGTCTTCTGTTCTATCCAAAGTTTGTGATTTCTATTCTTAGGCACCTAGAGAGATGCAATTTCTCAGGAAATTCTTATTTTGAATTTAATTTTTGTGCCACTTGATAGGACCAGGAATAAAAAATATCTCATGTGACACTGTGGGCCACTGTTCTCTGAGTCCAGGATCCTCTTAGGTCATTTCTACCGTAGTTCATGGTCAATACCTTCTCCATACTTGTGGAAAAACAATAAATGTAACAACCACCATTACAGCATAGATGCGATAGCATGGGTAAAGGAAAGGAAAGAAAAATTTTTGTATGAGATACGGCAAGCCAGGAGGTAGAGGTAGAGCCCACAGTGCTCGCTTCGGCTGGTCTTGCCATTTTCCTCCCCGCCACTGATTCCATGTTTTGCCTTTCTTTGACTAACACTGTAGTTGGCTAAAGTTCTCTGCCAAATGGGGCAACCTACACCTTTATTTCTGGGGGGCTTAAATCCTTAAATCCTTATTGGTCCTGCCTGTAAATTTAGTCTGCTGATAATTTTGACCCTTGCACACAGTATACAACAAAGGACCTCTGGGGATCTCCTGTGTTCCTGCTGTACTTTCCCAGCATCTATTGTGAAACAGCAACCCTATTTCCTTTTGATAGTCAAGGTCAGTTAGTAGAACTGTGCCCCTCCCCCATCCCCCTGCACCTGTTTGTTTAGTGCTGGATTTCTCAACCTCTGTACCGTTGACATCTTGGACTGGATAACTCTTTGCTGTGAGGAGCTGTTCTGTGCATTGTAACATATTTAGCAGTATTCCTGGCTTCTACCCACTAGATGCCAGTAGCAACTATACTCCCACCCCTCAACCGTGACAACCAAAAAGGTCTCCAGACATTGCCAAATACTCCCTGGGAGGAAAATCATCTTTCTGTTGAGAACCATTAGTTCAGTGGTTTGAAGAGCCCCCAAGGGACAGGTGAGAGTCTCAGCCTTAGCGATGCCGAAGGTCTCCCTTCGTGAGTGCTCTTCTCTCGTTACTATCACTGCTTGACCAGCAAAACCTATGCTTGGAATGTGGAAGATCCTCCAAATAGCAGCCACACCGCAAGTGTTGGAGGGCAATTTACCACTGGAGTGTGAAGGGGTAATGCACGCAAGGGACGCTGGGCAGAACAAAGGAATACAAGTTCATTGCATCCATTTTACATTAAGCAATGTACTTGTTATAGTAAATTTGAAATATACAGAGAGAAGGGAAAAAACCTCCACACACCAACATTTGAAGACAAATACTATTAATACTTTTAAAAATAACATATTCTCCCTTATTATAAATATATGTATATTTGCCATAAACAGTTTGGAAGATGAAAATGAAACTTCCCAGAATCATATCATTCAGAAAAAAAACCCCACATTTAACACTGAGATATATTTGCTTCAGTCTGTTTTCTTTTTTAATTTTTAAAATTTATTTATTTTTGGTTGCATTGGGTTTTCGTTGCTGTGCGCCGGCTTTCTCTAGTTGCAGCGAGCGGGGGCTACTCTTGGTTGCGGTGTGTGGGCTTCTCATTGCGGTGACTTCTCTTGTTGCAGAGCATGGGCTCTAGGCGCACGGGCTTCAGTACTTGTGGCTCGTGGGCTCAGTAGTTGTGGTTCGTGGGCTCTAGAGTGCAGGCTCAGTATTTGTGGCACACGGGCTTAATTGCTCTGCAGCATGTTGCATCTTCCCGGACCAGGGATCAAACCCGTGACCCCTGCATTGGCAGGCAGATTCCTAACCCCTGCGCCACCAGGAAGCCCCTCTATTTTCTTTTCTATTACAAAGTCATACTTGGTTAATGTAACGAACATCCAAGCATTAGAGAAATTTATACTTTAGAAAGTGAAAATTCTCCATATTTCTGACTCCAGATATAACCTCTGTTAACATCTGGTGTATTCTTTCTCATATTTTTTCCTATATATAACCCAAATTACATTTTTTAAAATTATGAAATAGGATCTCACTCTAAGTACTGTTTTGCAAACTTGCCTTTTTCTCCTGATGATATATCTTGAATATCTGTTAATGTAAATACGTAAGTCTATCTCATTCTTTTTAAAAGTTGACAAACTATTCCATTGTATGAGTGCATCCAAATTTAGTTAACTAACATACTGGTGGACAATAAAATAATTTCCAATTAAAAAAATTTTTTTATTGAAGTATAGTTGATTATTGATATAATAATTATATAAGTTACAGATGTACAACACAGTGATTCACAATTTTTAAAGGTTATACTCCATTTATAGTTATTATAAAATATTGGTTATATTCACTGTATTGTACAATATATCCTTGTAAGCTTATTTTATACATAATACATGTAGTTTGTACCGCTTTATCTCCTGCCCCTATATTGCCCCTCTCCCCTTCTCTTCCAATTTTTTTTTTTTTTTTTTGTGGTACGCGGGCCTCTCACTGTCGTGGCCTCTCCCGTTGCGGAGCACAGGCTCTGGACGTGAAGGCTCAGTGGCCATGGCTCACGGGCCCTGCCGCTCTGCAGCATGTGGGATCTTCCCGGACCGGGGCACGAACCCGCGTCCCCTGCATCGGCAGGCAGACTCTCAACCACTGCGCCACCAGGGAAGCCCCTTCTCTTCCAATTTTTAAATATAAACAGTGATGCCAGGAGCAGCTTGCATGCATGTATATGTATGTATACATGCATGCACACAAACATATATATTTGCACAGATCCTGGTGCTTAACTAGTCTTTATAAACATACAAACATATGTTACACCAGTTGTCTATTTTCCAGGGTTGTGTTTCAGTGAGTAAACTTGAGAGATGACACAACATGTGTAAGAAAAATGCAAGCTTGCTTACTGCTTGCTATAAAAGCAGTGGAGTCTCCAGTTCAGTGTTCCTCAGCTGTGATAAAATCTGCTATGTGCACAGAATCCATCTGGGCTCCTCTGTGTTTCTCCTATGTAACTTAGGGAGCAAGGGAAACCAACGTGACACGATATGCTGCTTGTTGTAATTCAGTTCTTTATCTCTGACCCACGAGGCTTACCTTCACTGCCAGCATCCATGAAATAGTAAAAGGCTAACATTAGCTTGTAAGTAAGGTAAAATTTCAGGCCCTGACAAAAGTAGTATATTTTAACTGTGTGAGAAAAACACTAAAGTATTTTTGTCAACTGTGTTTATAATGGTTACATAATTACCCTCCAGATGGATGCATCATAATTTATACAACTTAACCTCGCCTATTCTCATACAGAAAATTGTTTCCAAATTTTGGTAATCTCTAGTATGTTGAATTCATATCTAAGTCTTTGTCTACATTTCTGAATGGCTGCCTAGGATAAATTTCAAAAAGTAGAATTGCTAGGTCAACTGATATAAACATTTTGGTCTTTTATTTTAATTGAGGTATAGTTGATGTACAATATTATATTAGTTTCAGGTGTACAACATAGTGATTCAATATTTTTATGGATTATACTCCATTTAAAGTTGTTACAAAATACTGGCAGGCTTCCCTGGTGGCGCAGTGGTTAAGAATCCACCTGCCAATGCAGGGGACATGGGTTCGAGCCCTGGTCTAGGAAGATCCCACATGCCATGGAGCAACTAAACCCGTGCACCACAACTACTGAAGCCCACGTGCCTAGAGTCCACGCTCCGCAACAAGAGAAGCCACTGCAATGAGAAGCCCGCGCACCGCAACGAAGAGCAGCCCCCACTTACAAGCCCACGTGCAGCAATGAAGACCCATCACAGCCAAAAATAAATAAATAAAATATTTAAGATGTTAAAAAAAAAACAAACGGGCCCTAATCAAACTTAAAACAAACAAAATAATGGCTATATTTCCCTGTGCTGTACAATATGTCCTCATAGCTTATTTTATACATAGTAGTTTATACCTCTTAATCCCCTTCCCCTATCTTGCCCCTCCCTCCGACTCTCTCCCCACTGGCAACCACTAGTTTTGTTTTTTTTTCTTAATTGAGGTATAGTTAAGTTACAATGTTGTGTTAGCTTCAAATGTACAGCAAAGTGATTCAGTGAAATATTTTGTTCTTTATATCTGTGAGTCTGTTTCTGTTTTGTTATATTCATTTCTTTTTTAGATTCCACCTATGTGACAATATACAGTATTTGTCTTTCTCTGTCTGACTTATTTCACTGAGCATCATGCCCTCCAAGTCCATCCATGTTGTTGCAAATGGCAAAATTCATTCTTTTTATGGCTGAGTAATATTCCATTATATCACATCTTCTTTATCCATTCATCTGTATTCTGTGTTGATGGACATTTGGGTTGCTTCCATATCTTGGCTATTGTAGATAATGCTGCTATGAACAGTGGGGTGCATGTATCTTTTTGAATTAGTATTTTCATTTTCTTTGGACATATAGCCGGGAATTAGATTGCTGAGTATATGTCATATGGTCATTAAATTTTCAGCTTTTTGAGGACCCTCCATACTGTTTTCCATATTGGCTGCACCAATTTACATCTCCACCAACAGCGTATAAGGGCTTCTTTTCTCCACATCATTTTTAAAAGTCTTACTACAAATTGCCAATGTGCTTTCTAGAAGACTTGCTCCAAAATATATTCCCATTAACTTTATTGTCTCCAACTCAATACATACATGTGAGCAACACACATTAACGTTTTTCTGTGTATTTTTTAATACTTAGCTGTGATCAAACTAAATTCAACTTTTTTCCACTTAACTAATCATACACTTCTCTGTGTTACAGTATCTTAATGCCATTTCCAAATACCCACTTTAGTCATTCATTTATTGTTAGACACTCATTTTTTCCCTCTGTTGTAATGTAGCTATAAACATCTTAAATATCTTAAAAGTGTATCTTTGTGCATAATACTACCCTTGATACTGCACAAGATAACTACAGAGACTTAGTATTCAAGCTTTGCTGGCTCAAAATAATATCTATCTACTAGTTAGATAACCAATTTAATACATAAAAAATAGAGATCCCACTCATAGTACTTCCAAAAGCTGTTAAGTTCACAGCATAAAGCTAATAAAAACTATAACGAACCTAGAAATAAATCTAATGAAAGTTAAGCGAAAGTCTATTTATGAAGAACTTAAAAAAAGGAATAAATCAGGAGAGATTCCCACAGTTTACAGAGCTAATAGAAAACTCATTGCCATAAATTCTTCCCCCAATTACTCTATACATTCAGTGCATTTTAATTAATAGATTGACAAGGTTTTTCATAGACCTTGGAAAGCCAATTCCAAAATAGGTAGGAACCAAACGACCTAGCAGTTCTGCTCCTAGGTATATACTGAAGAGAACTGAAAGTTTATGTTCACACACAGACTTGTAGGCAGATGTTCATAGCAGTACTACTCAGAATAGCCAAAAAGTGGAAACCACCCAAATGTCTATTAACTGGTGAATGGATAAACAAAACATATATCTTTACAAGGGAATGTTATTCAGCCATGAAAAGGAATGGAGTACTGATATATGCTATGAGGTAGATGAATTTTTAAACATTATGCAGTGTGCAAGAAGCTAGACATAAAAGGCCACACATTGTATGATTCCGTTTGTATGAAATGTCCAGAATAAGCAAATCTGCAGAGACAAAAAATAGATTTAGTGGTTGACAGGGGCTGAGGAGGGAGGATGGGATATGACTGTAAATGGGGTTGGGTTTCTTTTTGGGGTAGAGAAAATGTTTTGGAATTAAATAGATGATGTACAACCTTGGGAACATACTAAAAACCACTGAATTTTACACCTTAAAAGGGTGACTTTTATAGTATATGAATTACATCTCAATTTTAAAAACTGTTAAAACTGATATGAAAGAGTAAAGACCACTTGCAAAAACTGTGAAGAATGTTGTAGGGAGAGGAGGCTATGGGAACTTGGCCTTCCTGAGATCCAGCCATAATACAAAGCTATAGTGATTAAGAGAATGTGCTATCGGTATATAAACAAACAGACCAGTGGAACAGAACAAGAAACCTAGAGACAGACCCAGGCATATATGGAATCTTGATATATGAGCACTGTGGTGTTCTAAATCAGTGGAGAAATGATAAAAGAGTCAATACGTGGTTGTGAGATAATCATTTATTAATATACACATTGATTCCAGGTAGATTAAAAACCTAAACGGAAAATGCAAGTTTTATACTTTTACAAGAAAGTATATGGCGATATTTTCATAACCTAATGTAGGAAAGGCTTTATTAAACAAGGCATCAAATACACAAATCTGAAGGAAAAAGTTGATAAATTTGACTATACTAAAAATTTAGGGGACTCCCCTGGTGCTCCAGCAGGTAAGAATCTGCGCTCCCAATGCAGGGGGCCTCGGTTCGATCCCTGGTCAGGGAACTAGATCCCGCATGCATGCTGCAACTAAGAAGTCCGCATGCTACAACTAGGAGTCCTCGTACCGCAACTAAGAGCTTGCGTGCTGCAACTAAAACCGAGAGCAGCCTAAATAAATAAATAAAATAAAATAAAATTAAAAAGATGAAAAAGAAGCTACATGGGCTTAAGAATCTTTAAAAAATATTTAAAACTTCCTTTCAACCAGGTACTATAACAAAAATAAAAGGTGATCTACAGATGGGGATAATGTATTTGCATATCATTTGCTCAATCGTTCAACAAATATTGAATATCCATGATGTGCCAGGTGCTATATGACACCAAGTTTCTATGGTGATGGGAATGATGCAGAAGAAAACAAACAAATAAAAAATATATGTAGGAGAGAACAGGGAGAATTACTGGCACACAGGGCAGGGCAAATACTCCAGATATTTGCGTGGCCCACTTGTTCCTCCTTCAGATCTGTGGCCACATGTCTGCTTCCCAGCAAGGCCTTTTCTGACCATCCTCTCTCAACTGCAACTCTTACCCTCACCGCAGGAAACCTCACCCTTCATCTCTTTTTCTTTCCTTCACTTTATTTTTCTTTACAGCAATGATCATTTTCTAATGCCAAATACTTTACTTATTTATTTTGTTCTTCATCTGTCTCCTCTCACTAGGAAATAAACTTCATAAGATTAGGGATCACCAAGGCTTAGAATAGCACCTATGACATGGTAGGTACTCAATGAATATTTGTTGAATAAATAAGAAAATAGTTGTGTCCTTAATGGCACAAATCAAATTGCCAGGCATAAACTGTTCACAGAAGTATTTGTTGAAGATCATATAATCTGTAAAGGAAAAATACTTTATATTTTATTACAGATTATTAAAAATTAAGGTATTTTGCTTAATGCTTTTCCCTAATAACATTGAAGTATGTCTATATACCTACACGTATATATTTACTGGATTTGAAGATTGTTTCCCTTCACACTTTAAAATTTTTTAACAGCTTTATTGAGATATAATTCACCTATTTACAGTTCATCCAATTCAATAGTTTTTACCACGTTCACAGATATGTGCAACCATCATCCGTCAATTTCAGAACATCTTCATCACCTCAAAAAGAAATGCAATACCCTTTAGCTATCACCCTTCTATCCCCTGTGCCCCATTGCTCTCAGCCCTAAGTAATGAAACTTTGTCTCTATGGATTTGTCTAGTCTAAACATTACAAATAAATGGAATCATATATGTGGTCTTCTGTGAGTGACATCTCTCACTTAGTATAATGTATCCATATTGTACCATGGATAGTATTTCTTTTCTTTTTGTTGCCAAATAATATTCCATTGCATGGATATACCATATTTTGTTTATCCAATCATCTGCTGGTGGCATTTGGGTGGTTTCCACCTTTTGGTTATTGTGAATGGTGCTGCTATGAACATCTGTGTACAAGGTATACATCTAGAAGTAGAATTATTGGGTCATATGGCAATTCCATGTTTAACTTTTTGAGACTGCCAAACCATCCTCTACAGTGACTGCACCATTTTACATTCCTACCAGCAACATATGAGCGTTCCAATTTCTCCGTATCCCCACTAACACTTGTTATTTTCTGTTACTTTTGATTATGGCCATCCTAGCGGGATGTGAAGTGGTATCTCATTGTGGTTTTGCCCATCCCTTTTTACTTCCTCAAATACCAGCTTCTTTCTCCAGTAAAAGATCTGGAACATCAATTTTCTCCTACTACGTCCTAGCATTGCTTAAAAAATAAATCTGTGAAATGGTATGTGTACACTTCACAATACCTCTTCCGACCCTACAGGTATCTTTTAAATATTATGGTTATCATTTTAGAAATGGTCACTCAAGGTTCTGGCAATTTCTCATGATTCCCTGTGCCCGCCCAGCTCCCTGACACCCCGTCCCCAGTTTATGTAATAAGTACATAATAAAGTAAATGCTAGAGCAGAAAATCTCTTGAGGGCCTGTATTTCTTCTCTTACTTGATTATGTGCTTTTTAAAATAACCAAAACCAATTTCGGTATTGATTTTTTTTCTGTAAAGGTGACAAACGTGAGGATTTATAGACTGCATAAAAACAGGTGCTGTTAGAAGGCGCAGAGCTTTAGTCAGAGTCAAATGTGGGCAATCAGAATGCAACGTAAGGAGGAAAAAACACCATCCCAGAAGTGGAATCTTACTGAAAACCTTTACCTTCCTCTCCCCACCTTAAAAACAAAAGAAAATACGTTCCACCGAATTCCGAAACGTACATGTGTGCATTTGAAGCAATACAACAAGGAGACAGGGTGGAGATGCATTCTGCAGGTTGCCACACAGGTTGAAAGGCATTTCCTGACAAAGGAGTAGCTACCGTTGGGCCACCTGGGTAACTGCATATGCAAATGAGTGCTGGGAAAGTGTTCGTGGGCCTCACCTCCATTAAGTATTGATACTTGGCGGAGTCATTACAGGTTGTGCAACTTAGTGTTCTAGGCCTAATACTTAGGGGAAAGCAGTAAAAAGCAGTTCAAGAAGCACAGCCGTAGATGGACAGTTGAACAGGAGTGGTGGTTACTGAAGGAAAATAATGACGGATCCAGGGTTTGGAAAGTTGAGGTCTTGAGAGCTGCTATACGAGTAGAGTGAGGGAAAATACCCTTTTCCCAGACTACAGTTAAAGTAAGCATTAACTCTCAGAATGTTCATAACTTACTAGCTTCCTTGAATGTAAAAGGAGTCACATTACAATGATTACAATTATATGAAAGTTGTCCTTTTTTTTTTCTCCCCATGGTCACGTCACCTCTAAGCAAAGAGTAGAAGACCACTGGTGGATAAGGGGTGAGCAGGGTGAGACCTCCCACAAACTGAGAACTTTATGCCCAACATCAGCAAAACAAGAATTCAGCCCAGGTCCTCTGGAGCCTGATTTATCCACAAGGAATCTGGCTAATCAACACATGTATGCAAAGAGCTGCAGAGATGTAATGGGTGGTGCTTCGCAAGCTTCTGGCTCGAGTGGGAAGAGACCCTAAAGATTACCTAGAGCAAACTACCTGCCTATGACACAGGCCTGTCAGGGGCTTGAAATCACTGCCATATTCTAGCCAAGTTGTTTCATTTACTGTGCCTTTGTTCCTAAATTTACAAGGAGGAAAGACTGCGTGTACAAGTGCCTACAATATGGAGTCTATTTAGGGAAAACGTAATAAGATATAGTATTTGTGTTTTCCCAACCAGCCCTAGGCCACCCAACTAACGAAGCCTCCGCCTGAGCTTTTATCTAGAGGATGCTGGCGCGCCACTTAGCTGCCCATCTTGAGCATGTTCTTTCTGGAAAGCGACGGTGGGACAAGGGTATCATAGCTAGTATTTAACTGAGCCTTTACTATACCAAAGACTGCGCCTTAGTGGTAACTCATTTGGTGGTCCAATAATCCTACGAGGTGGGTCCTACTTTACCGCTATTTTACAGATGAAGAAATTGAGCTAAGGGTGAATTACTTTCTCAAGGTCACACAACCACTCAGCGGCGGAGAGCACCGTGAAAGTAGGCAGTCTGGCTACGGGGAGGCGGGAGAGGAGCCCAGCGGAGGACGGAGGAGGAGGGAGGTAAAGTGGGACAGAGCGGAGCGGGGGGGCGGAAATGGGACACAGCGGAGAAAGTACCAGCAACGCCTTCCACTGACTGATTTGCACATTTCCATCACCTAAGCTTCTGGTGTCACCGCCAGGAATGGAAAATTAGACTCCTAACTCTGTAAGGTTCCGCCTCGATCCCAAGAAGACCATCCCACAGGACACGCGACGCTGATCCCTTCCTCACCTACCAGCCCCGGACGCTGCAGGGCCGGCTCCAGCGGCAAACTACAACCCCCCACTATGCACCGCGCGGGAGGCGGGGGCCACGCCGAGGGAACGCGAGGGTGCTCCAAAGGTGCCTTGAGGAAAAAAAAAAAAAAAAAATCACGTACATCTTTCGTCGCTTTCCCACCTTCACACTGCTCTCACCCTCAGGGGGATGCATCGTCTTTTTTAATGGACGGCTCATGCAGAGAAGCGTGTAAAGTCGTTTCTATCTTCAGGCACAGCAGAGGGCAGGCGTGACAACGGCTCGAGGGCGCGAGGTCCCCCGGGCCACGCGCGGGGCGGAGCCAGCGGAGGCGGGACTGGGACGCGGCCGGAAGTGTGTGAGGAAAAGAGAGAAGCTTGAGTGGCTGCGGGCGTGCGCTTCCGGCCGGGGCGTCGACGTCGGCCGGCTGCGCAGGTTAGCGCTTCGGGGTCTTCGGCTGCTGCTGTACGCATCGTGCACGCCCCGAGGCGCGGAGTGTCGTCTCTTCTCGCCGTAGACCGTGACGACATGAGCAGCAAAGAAGGTGGCGTCTTCAACGGCTTTGGGCGTTATTTATTTATCTCATCCAGCCTTTTGGTCGCGTTTTCCACTTCCCACCCCTTAAAGGTGCCCTCTCCCCGCGCAGGCTCCGGGAGGGGCGGCGGCCCTGGTGATTTCCCGGCCACATTGGCCCTGTTTGCGCCTCTCTGTTTTTAATCCTCGAGCCGTTTTTATCTTAGTTCGGTAATTGCCCCACCTTGTGCCAGATCAAGGTACTTGTTGGGGGAGGCCTGGGTGAGCGTAAGGTTTGGGGGGGAGAAGGCAGGGTTGCTTTTCTGTCGTCTGCTGAGGAAGCCTCTGTGGCGAGGGCCTTGGGGGTGCCTGGTTTTAAAGGAAGGGAGGGGTTTGCCTGTGTCATGTTTTGTCAGCTCCTTGGCGATGGAAGAGACTTGTCCAACCTTTTTCTCCTTCTCTACGTAAGGATCAGGAGGGTTCAGGAAAAGGAAGCACGACAATTTCCCACATAACCAGAGAAGAGAAGGGAAGGATGTTAATTCCTCTTCACCTGTGTTGTTGGCCTTCAAATGTAAGTTCTCTTGTCATGTAAGCTGGCGAAGGGAAGAGAACTAAAGGGTTTGTAAGAAGGATCGATTAGCCATGTTATGCACGTGAAAACAGCCTCTGAGAATTTCCCCGGGGGTTTTGCCATAGTGCTGGGTCTGCCCTCAGAGTTGAGATTACAGACGTCTTGACTCTTTTTCCCATTACAGTTTCGCAGGTAAACATTAGTTAATTAACATCAGACGTGCCACGTAACTAAAAATTACTGTGGACCTGATAAATATATATACTCACCCCCCCCAGGTGTGTGTGTGTGTGTGTGTGTATCAGGTATATATGTGTATTTTCATTAGATGTATGTTTAAAGTGTATATATATGTGTATATGTATCAGCTATGTGTGTGTGTGTGTGTATACATATATATATATATCAGCTGTATATATACGTGTATTTAATTTTTCAATTTTTAACGTGTATTGGTTTTGTTTTCCCAGCTAGACTTTTGAAGACAGGGCCTGTAGTTTTGTTTTGACTGCAGCACTTTGCAGAGAGTGGGAATCCATGTACATGTAAATCGTACGTGTACATGTGTTCACAGCTCCCCTTTTCTCAGTATATTAACTTGGGCAAGCTGTTGCAAAACTCAACATAAAACAAAATTCACCTAACTCTTCTGCCCAGCATCCTATTTTTTTTTTGGCCATGCCGCATGGCACGCAGGATCTTATTTCCCTGACCAGGGATCGAACCCATGCCCCCCTGCCGTGGAAGTGCGGAGTCCTAACCACTGGACCACCAGGGAATTACTCCAGCACCCTGTTCTTTACAGTTTCTGTAGTTCAGGAATCTGAGAGGGGGCTTAGTTAGCTGTTGGTTCTAACGTGCAGCCATCTGAAGGCTTGAATTGGGTTGAAGGATCCACAGCTATCGGCAAGGTAGGCCTTCTGCCAACAGCCAGCTCTGGGTTCCTCTCCACGTGGACCCCTCCATAGTACTGCTTGAGTGTCCTCGTGTTGTGGCATCTGGCTTCCCCCGGACCGAGGAAGAGAAAGAGACCACAATTCTCTTATGTCCTGATCTTGGACATCATACACTGTCACTTTTGCTACAGTTCTTTTGTTACCAATGAGGTAGTTTTAAAACTCTGCCTCATATTTAAGAGGAAGGGAATTAGGTTCCTCTTTTTGAAGGGAGGGGTATCAGGTGATTTGTGGACATATTTTAGAACTGCCACAGCACATACAGTGATCTTCAGGGGTGTAAGACAACTAGTTGTAATTGAGCAGAAAGCATATTGATAGAGCTATATACTCAGTGGAAAAACTATCGGTACGCTGGGGCAAGTATTGGGTTGGCCAGAAAGTTCGTTCGGTTTTAAGTAACTATAAAAGGCATTTTTCAGTTTCACCAAGAACTTTATTGAGCAACGTATTCATTAACCGAACGAACGTTTTGGCCAAGCCAATATTCCCCACCGGTATGTTCTCACACACCCCATACTGAGCTGCTTGTTTCCAAGCATATTTTGCTGTTTTATGTTTCTACCTGCCTTTGTGCACATAGTTCCTTAAGCTGGGAATTGCTTCCAACTTGGTGCCCCGTTGCCCACCTGGTGTACTGTAGTTTTCTTCAAGACCCAGGTCAAGTAGCTTCTTCCCTTTGAAGCCTTTCGGATTTTCCTCCCAAGCAAACTTGGTGACAAACATTGCATTCATTGAACATCCATCCATTCAGTCAGGAGATATTTATTGAGCATCTATGTTCTGGCATGTGTTGATAGTGAACAAGAAAAATGTAGTTCCTGCTTTACTGAACCTTTTCTATATATTTATTATAGCATGATTACATTTAATTTTTTGTTTACATCTCTGTCTCATACTGGACTGAGCTCATTGAGGGTAGAAATTGCCTTAACTTTGTATTTATAGTATATAATTCACAGTGGTCATTAATGTAGTCCAAATAAATAGTGAATACATTTCATTGTCTTGAAATATTGGGCAAAATCCTAGCCTAATTATTATCTCAGTAATAAAAGACCAGATGTATTTAGGTCTTTGTCAACTACTAATTTGGTTCATAGTTAAGTCAGGTTCTGAATAAACCTTTGTATTCAGAATTCCTCTGTGGATTGCTCCCTATAGGACAGGCAACTTGCTAGGTCTTTGGAGTGACAGTGCTTCTAAAATAAAGTGGTTATTAAGATAAGTAAGTGGTTTATGGGTATTTCAACAACTAGGGCTTGAGAATTCAGAAAGTTGATGTTATTAAGGGGTTATAAACTTAATTTTAGTTTTTTGTTTTTTGGGTTTTTTTTGCGGTACACGGGCCTCTCACTGTTGTGGCCTCTCCCGTTGCGGAGCACAGGCTCCGGACGCGCAGGCTCAGCGGCCATGGCTCACGGGCCCAGCCGCTCCGCGGCATGTGGGATCTTCCTGGATCGGGGCGCGAACCCGTGTCCCCTGCATCGGCAGGCAGACTCTCAACCACTGTGCCACCAGGAAAGCCCTATAAACTTAATTTTAAAATTCCAGTTTATTTTTTGTAGATATTTTTATTGTATATGGTAAGGTGATTAAAAATTACATAACCTAGCGAGGTAGTTGAAAGTAGTTTTTGTAGGTAGTTATATGTGATAATTTTGTGGTAAAAGTCTCATGTTTATTAGAACAGATACTTGTTACAAAATACATGTCTCACTGTGAGCCTCTGAGTGGTAAAATCCAGCGAAGGCATGCCTCTACTTAAAGAAAAAATACCTCGGTTAGTAGCAGTCTTTGATTTCCAAGTACTTTAAAAGTAAATAAGGTGGTTTCTCCAATATTGTTTGATAGGCTTCAAGTGCAGAATAAGCATGCTTATGTTCATAATAATGTGTTCTTAGCATTTCAACAGGAACTTGATGCAAGACATGACAAATACGAGAGACTTGTGAAACTTAGTCGGGATATAACTGTTGAAAGTAAAAGGACAATTTTTCTCCTCCACAGGATTACAAGGTGAGTAAATATCTTCAAAATTTGTCACAGTTGGATACAGTTTTATACGTGTTTTATATATATCGTATTTAATATATATCGTAAGTCAGTGGACAGTAACTAGCTGACTTTTTTTGAACACTGGGGTCAGAGGACGTTAGTAGCAGGTAGATTTTAAGAATAAACATTTTAATAAAAATAGGGACCAATTCTTATTTTCAGAACAGCTAGGGATTTATGTTCTGTTAAGGTCGTTCACCAAGATAGAGCTACTGTTTGTGAAATATTAAATTTTTAATGGTTTACTAGCACCTGTTACATTAAAGCTTTCCTTGGATGATGTGTGCAGAAATTTTAATATTAGATAAATGTTATATTCTGCTTAACTTACTTTCCCATTCATTTTTCAGTTCATTGCGGTGTGGCTTTCTGCCTCACAGAATTGAAATTGCCCTTGTTACTTTCACATTGCTGAGTCTAGTACACACTCTTCTGCTTTTTTTCTGACTCACATTTTTGCAGCATGTGATAGTGTTGACTACTTAATTCTTTGAAAGTTCCTCTACCTTCAGCTCTGCGCCATTCGTTCTCTAGGACTTTAATATTTTTCTAGGTAGGCTCTGTATATTTAATAGATTTCTTTGTTGCAAGTAAAAGAAGCCAGCTTAAAGTAGCCTAAATTAAGAGGAAGGGAGTGAATTAGAAAGAAGATTCAGGAATATTATATGAATGCGGTTGGGTATCTCCATCTCTTATCTTGGTTTGCTTCATATTTCATTTGACTAGCTTTCTTTGCTTCTCTGTTCTACGTGGGGGTGGAAATCACCCACCCTGTAACTCCCAAAGAGAGATTCTTGTTACATTACCAATTCCAAATGCCTGTAGAAGGATAGCAATGATGGGCTTCCCACCATGTGTCTTTTAAGTATTTAAGAAAGACCAAATATAATTTATGAGCTTTTTATTATTAAAATATTATTGAAGTATTCTATTCACTTATAACTTTTAAGGTAATTCTGAAATGCTTTAATTTTTATTCCACTAAGTGGAAGCAAATTTGCCATATATAGGTTTATTGGAATGTGGCACTGTTAACATTTTCTTTTTCATCCTTGACTCTAAAATTAGTTTTTGCTTGTTTTTTGAACCAGTTTTCACATAGCTTGTACACACTTGAGCTTGTATTATGGAAAGAAGCAACACTGATCTGGTTAGTTATGAACACTTTTTTCTACTAGAAATTGCAGTTTTAAAACAATTGCTCTCAATATTCAGCAGTTTAAAGAAATAGTAGAACTGTGACAGGAGAACTTAATATTTTAGAAAAAGCCATGTTATTGTGTACAGTCATCTTGTAAATATTTGTCCACCAAAAAATAATAAATATGCATTATGGTAAACTTAGAAAATAGTAATCTTTAGAAAAATACAAAATGACAGAAAAGTAAAGCTACCGAGTGAAAGAAGTCAGTGACAATACACTAGGATAGCCACTATCAATGAGCAGATTTCATATTTTATACTTTTTTATCATAATTGTGTCCATATTATACATATACTTTGATTAGTAAACTGAGGAAAGGGTAAACTTCAGAAAAATTATAAACTACAGAAAGTAAAAATACTTTATGAGAGAAATCAGCTAGAGTACATAAAGATAACTACTGTTAATGAGCAGATTTCATATTTTAACTGTACTTTATTTTCTTTAATAGATGTAGGTAGATATCTCTGCTAGTGAGCTTTGGTAGTTTGGTCTTTTAAGGAATTTTTCCATTTCATCTCATAATGTTCTTTTATTATCCTTTAATTTCTGTAGAATCTGTTGTAATGTTCTCTCTCTCATTCCTGAAGTTGGTAATTTGTATCCTCTCTTTTTCCTGATCTGTCTGGCTAGAGGTTTATCAATTTTATTGATCTTAAAGGACTGCTGTTGATTTCATTGATATTCTGTATGTTTTGGTTTTCTGACACATTGATTTCTGTTATTTCCTTCTTTCTGCTTACTTGGGATTCATTTACTCCTTTTCTAAAGAGTTTCTTAAGACAGAAGCTGAGATCACAAAGAAGAAACAGATCATTTCTTCTTTTCTAATATAGGCATTTAGTGCTATAAATTTCCCTTTTATGGCTCTAAGTACACTAGCTACATTCCACGAATTCTGGTATGTTGTTTTTTCATTTTCATTCAGTTCAAAATGCTTTCTAATTTTCATTTTGATTTCATCTTTGACCCATTGGTTGTTTGGATGTTATTTTGTTTCCAAATATTTAGGAATTTTCCAAGCATATTTTTTATGATTTGAATTCTTTTAAATTTACTGAAGCTTGGTATTGGCTCAGAATATGGTCTGTCTGGACCTTGTACACTTGAAAAGTATATGTATTCTGCTATTGTTGGGTGTAGTGTCCTATAAATGTCAATTAAATTGGTTGATGATGTTGTTCAATCATCTGTGTTATTACTGATTTTCTGTATACTTGTTCTACAATTATTGAGAGAGGTTCAAATCTCTTGATGATACTTGTGGATTTGTCTATTTCTTTTTGCCCTTTTATTAGTTTTTGCTTGATGTATTTAAGCTCTTTTATTTGATGCATTAATATTTAGGGTTGTTCTGTTCACTTGATGGATTGACCCTTATTTTTATGATAGTATCCCTGGAAATATTCTTTGTTTTGAATTCTACTTTGTTAATACAGCTACTCTAGTTTTCTTTTGATCAGTGTTAACAGGGTATATCTTTATTTGTCCTTTTGCTTTTAATCTATTTGTGTCTATATTTAAAGAGGATTTCTTGTCTTTCTTGCTTTTTTATCCATTTATCCATTTTATCCAGTCTCTGCCTTTTATGGAGGTGTTTAGACTGTTCACATTTAATGTGATTATTGATATGGTAGGAATTAAATTTATGATCCCTTTTCCACTTTTTTGCCTTATTTTGGGTTGAATATATATTTTTTAAATTGGGGTATCATTGCTTTACAATGTTGTGAAGACTTTTTTATAATTCCATTTTATCTTATTTGTTGGCTTATTAGCTGTACCTTTTTTGTTTTATTTTTATAGTGGTTGTTTTATGGTTTATAATATATGACTTGTCACAGTCTGCTGTCTTTACTTTGCACAATACTGTGTTAATTGAAACTTGTGCATCTCAGAATCATGTCTGTCTTTTGCATGGTTCTGTGGTAACATTTACTTTGCAAATTGAGGTCATAATATTGATACGCACACTTTTCAGTTAATGTGATACTGTACAAGGTAAGGACAGCTTGCATATCACTTTGCCTATAGTATATGAACCCTATAATAGTATACTTCCTTTTCCATTTCACCTCTACAGGCTTGGCCTTTGTGCTACTTTGAAATATATGCTACTTCTATATTATTTATAATCCCCATAATACATTATTATTTTTATTTAAACAATATGATTTTTAAAAAATAACAAAATTATATTTTTATATATATTTCCCATTTCTGGTGTCCTTTATTCCTTTATGTACAGATCCAGATTTTCATCTGGTACCATTTTCCTTTTGCCTAGAGAACTTCACCTTTAATACTTTTTGTAGTGTCAGTCTGCCAGTGATGAATCAACTATTTCTGGTCTTGTGTGAGCTCTGTATATCATTTTGCGTGCTCACTTAGGGTGGTTCATTTTTCAGCCTTGGGTAGTTTCCTCACAAGTCTGCACTGATCAGAGTTCAGCTGCAGACTTGAGTGGGTCCCCTGTGTAGATCTCTAAAAACTGTGTGTAGTTTTCTCCTTTGTTACTCTGCCTTGCAAGTTTTAGCCATCTTTACCAACCTGAACTCCCACTTCCTCCCCCTCTGCTCAGGGAGACTCCCAGGGTCCACCTAAGTTTCTCATCCCTGCACTGTCACTGCACTGCAGGCAGTTAGATGGGACAGTCATAATAAGGCACATGTCCTTTTCTTCACCCTTCTCTCAGGGATCACTGTCCCATGCTGCCTGTTGCCCAACGTCTGAAAACCATTTTTTTTGTATATATGTATTTCTCTTTAGTTGTTTAGTTTTATGGTGGGATGATAAATCCTGTCCATGTTACTCCATCCTGACTAAAAGTAGACGTCTCCAGATGTCATATTTTTATGAACATAATTTTTCTTGTAGTTATGGTCATATTATAAGTACAACTTTTTATACTTCTCTTTTCACTTAATATTATAGCATTTTTCCATGTTTTGATTTTTTAACCTTTTTTTTAGTAAACTGTAGTTGTAGTTTTGCGTTAGAAGTTTCCAGATACATAGGATATTTATTTAGCCCTATGTTAATTGATATGTAGATTGTCTCAGTTTTTCACTATCAAAACATCTGACTGATGTTTTAAAAGTTCCCAATATCTTGATTACAGTGCTCCTTATATGGACGAAATACTGACTGAAGCAGAAATTAAATTGGATGGTGTCAGACAAAAGATATTGCAGGTAGCCCAGGAGCTCTCAGGAGAAGACATGCATCAGTTCCACAGAGCCATTACTACAGGTGAGTCTAGGTTCATTGTAGTGGTAACATTAAAAAAAAAAATAGTTCGTTACATGATTTATGTGCATTGCCTGAATTTTAATTGATGCTTGGTGAAATATTACTGGCTTTAAAAAATTAGAACTTCTGAATAGTAATGTAAAGGTAATCTAAAAATGCTTAATGGGCTTTATTTTTCTGTGTAGTGTCAGTCATTGATAGATTTTAATAAAGTAACTGAGGACACAGACTTAATAGATGAACTTTATTCTTGAGTGAGTAGGGTGTATTCAGACAGGGCATAACTCATTTCCCACTATGGGTATATCTCACTTGTGGCTCTAAGTTTCAGTCATAGTAAGTTCATGAAAGAGAATGTATCACTTAGCCAGGTGGACCAGAACATCTCATAGTGTGACTCCATACTGGGAAGTTTAGGGTAGTACTGGGTTTTTTTTTTTGGGGGGGGGGTATGCAGGCCTGTCACCGTTGTGGCTTCTCCCGTTGCGGAGCACAGGCTCTGGATGCGCAGGCTCAGCGGCCATGGCTCACGGGCCCAGCTGCTCCGCAGCACGTGGGATCTTCCCGTATCGGGGCACGAACCTGTGTACCCTGCATCTGCAGGTGGACTCTCAACCACTGCGCCACCAGGGAAGCCCAGTACTGGGTTTTATATATTCATTTAAAATGTTTCATGGAGTACTGGATCTTGGTGATTATCACCATTTGGAAATTAGTTGGCGCAAATGTTTAAGGTACTTGATCTGATCCTCTTCATCCTTTTCTTATTGTGAGTTCACTGTGAGGAGAGATATGTATAATTCAGACATACCCTGAAATTTGCAGAAAGACAAAATCAAAGGCTGATGCATATTTATAGAAGTAAATGGAAGTTCTGTATTCCTTTCTATCAAATAGCTGATTCCACTGAGCTCAGGTAAGTTCAGTAGTAGGAAATGAGTTCATTTGGTACCTGGTCAATATATGTTCAGTTTTAGTCTGGTTATCATTTCAGCACTTGTTTTTCAGAAATGTCGACCTGTGGTTGTTGAAACGTGTTGATATTAGTAAGAGAAGGTGCCTGCGTGTATCGGTTAAAACTGGAGGCGTGTTATTATAAACTAAAGTGATAACACATTTCCATGAGGAGTCATTATAGTATATTCTGAAAGAGGGTACATTCCCATCCTCATCATTTATTATTTACTATCAGGGATTTATTTGATTTTCAAAATAATAGCACATATAATAAAAAAGATTTCATGAATTCAGTTTATGTTGCCACATGCAAGCACAGCCTTGCATGTGACAGATTTGGCAGGGTTGGGAGAGAAGATCGGAGATAATGGGAGAAAGAAGGGTGAAGTGAAAGCTGAAACAAGCCTCTAGAAGAAAACATACGAGAGTATCTTCGTGACCTTGTGGTAGGAAAGATTTTTTTTTTAATGACACAAAAAAGCATTAACTGCTAAAGGAAAATCGGATCAACAACTACTGAAGCCCGTGTGCCTAGAGCCTGTGCTCCGCAACAAGAGAAGCCACCGCAGTGAGAAGCCCACGCACCGCAACAAAGAGTAGCCCCCACTTGCCACAACTAGAGAAAGCCCACGTGCAGCAATGAAGACCCAATGCAGCCAAAAATAAATAAATTTATTATTAAAAAAAAGGACCATAAAAGGTGAATAGGGGCCTTAAAAATGTGAATATTCAGATGACTGAATGTTCACTAAACGGTGTTCAGCATCATTATTCACTAGAGTAATGTAAAGTGAAACCACGGTGAGATACCATTCACTCACCAGCATGACTAAATCATAAATACTGCCTGTACCATTTAAAAAAACTTTGGTGGCAGTATCTAGCTGGAATGTGTCTACTATATGATTACTTCTGGGTATATACCCAAGAGGAGTGAGGCTTATGTCACCAAAAGACATGTGCAAGACACCTCATAACAGCTGTAATCACAATATCCTAAAAGTAAAAGATGACCCAAATGTCTGTCAACAGGAAAATGGGTACATTGTGGTGTAGTTGTACAATGTAGTACTACATAGCAGTAAAAAGTAACCGTATGCGACAGCAAATATGAATTTGACATTGTGTTGGGCAAGATAAGCAGACACAGAAGAGTATCTAACTGTATACTTCCATTTGTGTGATGTTCAAAAAGCACAGTTAATCTAGGGACACTGATCTTTGCTTTATTTGGCCCAGTCATTTATTTTGTAGGTCCTTCATGGATCAATGAGTAAAGTATAAGGAAAGGCTTTAAATAAGAGCAAGGACCATATGGATAATGACACTAAAAGAAACCTAGGAAGTCATACTTGGCTTTTAGAATAAAACAGAAATGGAGAAAAAGAGGCAAAGGGGACATTTCATTGAGTCAGTAGAGTGTTTCTTAAATCAGGAAGGAAGCACTACATTCTTGGAAAAAGTTTAGATAGGACGTTAGTAAAATGGGAGCAGTCTTTCTTCAGATATTCCCGGTTCACTATCATTGAGGATTGTTGTAAGCACCATATTCTGTTTAAGGCCTTTGTTTATGATTTGTAAGTTTTCTTTGAGATTACCTACCCATGAATTAAAAATTTAAGGATTCTCTGTGTCTCACTTTTCTGTAGGAAGTCTTTAAAATTAAGTGAGGTTCTTTAAATTGAAACAATAAAGATTTTTTTTCTTAAAGTTAAGGAATAAAGCAGTCAAAGAGGTGTCTGGGACTTAAAAATTTGCTGACAGATATTTTATTTGATAAAATACGGTTATTTATAATTAGAGTAGCATTAACAATGTGACGCTTATGAATAGCTTGCTGCTTGTAATTGTTAAATGCTTGTTTTGGTGTTACTCCAAATAGTTGTTCTTTTGACTTGAAGATAAAACAATTCTGGCATTGAACTAAAGGAGTTCTGTGCTTTTCCTCATTAAGAACAGTGCCAATGGCACGCAGAGCATGTCCCTAAGGGGTACTTGTGTGAGCTCAAACATTGAGTGTCCTACTGATAATTGAACAACAACAAAAAGCTAGGTCTGTTTTCTACACATTTCTTATCAGAGTGGGTTACAGATTGTCCCAAGGGATGGTTAAACAAATGACAGATAATTAGTTACTTGAAATAAGTCACTTAAAACTTTTTCTCGTGCCCTGTCATGTTTTTGGTTTTTTTTTTTTTTTTCTCGTTGAAAAATTAACAGTTGGGGGAAATGTCCTCCATCTCAAAGAAAAAAAATATTTCTTCCTTTTTTTGGTTTAGTTTATATTGCTGTGATAATACTAAAAATTGTCATTTAATTTTGAGACATTCAGGTGTGCAAAACTCACTTCAGACCCTAACTAATATTTTAATTCTCTCATCTGAGAATGTGAATGATGGGTTAAGTGAGTGTTTTAGGCCAGTTACAGATATTTTTTTAAAGCCATTGTTCTTTATATATTAAATATTTATATTTATATAACCTTTGCAGTATCCCTAAATCATAAATATTATTTTTACCACTTCATAAGTGGGGAAATTGAGACTCACAGGAGTTAAGCAGCTTGTCCAAGGTCATAAGCTAGTAAGTGGAATCATTGCTTTCTTATTATATGGATTTAATTTACCTGTAGACTTCAGAACCTAACCCCGAGTAAAGGCTTTATCTTGCTTAAATTTCTCTTTGCTTAAATATGAAGGTGTTTCTTAAAAACCCAGCACACACAGCTCTTGTGTTGCTCTTTTTATTTTTCCATAGCACTTAACATGTTTTGACTTACTCTGTAATCGCCATATTTATTATGTTTCTTTCTTTATTATTTCTCTTTCCTCTACTAGAATGTGGACTCGACAAGTCTCTACAAAAGTTTTTTACTATTAACTGATGTATCCCAGACACTTAATAACTGTTTGATAAATGTTGACAGAATGAAGAGCAGAAGTATTTTAAAAGGGCTTTTTCTGTTGTTCAGTCAAATCTTTTATTTGATGATTTGCTTTTGCGAATTTTTGTTTGACTATTTTTTGTTCCTTCTAAAAGGAAGCATGTTTCCAGGGGCTGTTACTTAGACATAAGTGCAGAAATAGGATCAATGTTAATATTTAGGGGCGTGCTAAAGCTCATTATATCAGTACAGAGAAATTTGATATCATTTCAGCATAGTAGCAAAATTGAGAAGGCTCACTGAAAAAATGAACTAGGACATGAAGATCTGTAAGCCTTTGGAATTTAGTGAGGGGAGAGATATAGCTAAACACTGAATTTTTCTGTTTGTAAGTGAGATTAAGTTGTCAGCAGACATGTTAGTTCAGGTAAAGCTAAGTACTGGAACAAATGAATAAACCTGTGACATTTTGGTGGCTTAACAAAATAGAAATCGTTTCTTTCTCATTTAAAGTCCCGGCTTTGTGATGGTGTCTTGAGTGTGCTCTTTGCACTTAGTCATTCAGAGCCCCAGGATCTTGGGGCTCTGCTACTATCAGTACGTGGTTTCCAAGATCAGTCAGGACATCAGCATACAACTGGCAGGTTGTGGAAGAGAGGAGTGCAGGGTCATGCCTGAGGTTTTTATGGGCCAGCCCTCCAAGTGGCATCGACCACTTCTGTCCACATTTTATTGGCCAGTCCACACCTGATTTCAAGGGAGAATGGGGAATATGGTCTCTGTGCCAAAGACAATGAAATATGTTTGATGAATAGTTAATTTTTCTCTGCCCACTACAGTAGTTTGGTGTCCATTTGGTTTAGTGGGAAATCCAGGCATATGCATGTTGATGGATGTAAATTTTTTTCTGAATTTTTTTTTTTTTTTTTTTTGCGGTATGCGGGCCTCTTACTGTTGTGGCCTCTCCCGCTGCGGAGCACAGGCTCTGGATGCGCAGGCTCAGTGGCCATGGCTCACGGGCCCAGCCACTGTGCGGCATGTGGGATCTTCCTGGACCGGGGCACGAACCCGTGTCCCCTGCATCGGCAGGCAGACTCTCAACCACTGCGCCACCAGGGAAGCCCCTAAAAAAGTTTTAAATACTATCGAACAAAAATTAATGCCCATCATTCTTATTTTAATAATTCCCACCTCAGTTTAATTCAGTAGTTACAGAGGGCCCTTGTACCAGACACTGACATTGTTTTATATAAGTCCTACAATGTAGGTAGATGTTTGTACTTTACAAACGAGGAAATTGAAGTGCAGTAACTTAATAGACTTCCTGGTTTGGCCAGCTGGTTGAGTGCAGATGTTATTTGTTAAGGGAGGAAATGGAAGACAGAATGGGTTTTGGATGTGATTGGTGTGGCATCCAAGCAGCTTCCTAATAGCAATTGAATATATTGGTTTCGAGAACTCAGGGTACGGTTGTAGCCTTGAAGGCTTCAGCTTATAAGCTAGAGTTGAAGTTATAGACATGGATAAAATGGTCCGGAGAGAGTGTAGAGTGAGAAGAAAGCCGAAGACTGGGTCCTCCGGACCTAAACCAAAGGGAATAGAATGGAATCTTTGATGGAATAGGATCCCTGAGGAATTGGGAGAGGGTGGGTTCTGTAGCATAGGTAAATTGACAAGCCTTGTATGCGATGAAGGCCACCGCTTTGGAGATTGGCATTTCAGGAGGGGTGTAGAGGCCAGCAGGGGAGGACATTCTTGGTCAGAAACCTCTGTCTTCCAGTCGCGTGCTGAGAACGGGCCGGAGGTGGAACAGTAGTTTGGAATTCATGGGGGCCTGGAGATACAAGAATGACTCCAAGGGAGTGGGGGTGGGTACTTAACCAGCAGCATTTAATAGTTATTACTAATGATTTTGGAAAGTTTACCTGATTGATAAATGTGATTGGAATGAATGAGGTAGGGAGTTAGATTCATTCCTGGCTAGCATTTTGCTAGTTAGTTGTAGCACGATAACAGTGGGAGAAGTCGGGCAAGATATTCAGCTTGACACACTATTATGACCATTTTGGTTGTTAAAACATACTTTTGTGTCTGTTGATAAGTAGTATGTTATTAACTGTGATTAGTCAAATTAATTAATAATACAGATTTCAGCATATCTGATTTATCTCAAAAGCCAAGCATACACTGTGATTCCAAGATGCTATATTAGTTTGCTGGAACTGCCACAGACTGGGTGGCTTAAGCAACAGAAGTTTATTTGCTCCCAGTTCCGGAGGCTTGAGGTCCGAGGTCAAGGTGTCGGCAGCGTTGGCTTTTCTGAGGCCTCTCTCTCTAGCCTAAAGATGGCCGCCCGCAGTGTCTTCACGTGGTCTTCCCTCTGGGCATCCCTGGTGTCTGGGGTGTCCTAATCTGTTCTTATCCAGACACCAGTCAGGTTGGATTCAGGCCCATCCTAATGTTCTTGTTTTAACTTAATCACCTTTAGAGGCCCTATCTCCAAATATAGTCACATTCTGAGGTACTAGGAGTTAGGGCTTCAACATACGGCTTTTAGGAGGGCATAATTCAGCCCGTGACATACTTTTTGGTTTGTGCACTGCAGCTAGGGGACAGGCTGCAGATAATACATTATTTTGGGTGGGGAGACTGGGGAGTTGCTTTTTTTTTTTTTTTTAACGTCTTTATTGGAGTATAATTGCTTTGCAATGGTGTGTTAGTTTCTGCTTTATAACAGTGAATCAGTTATACATATACATATGTCCCCATGTCTCTTCCCTCTTGCGTCTCCCTCCCTCCCACCCTCCCTATCCCACCCCTCTAGGTGGTCACAAAGCACCGAGCTGATCTCCCTGTGCTATGCGGCTGCTTCCCACTAGCTATCTGTTTTACATTTGGTAGTGTATATATGTCCATGCCACTCTCTCACCTCGTCCCAGCTTACCCTTCCCCCTCCCCATGTCCTCAAGTCCATTCTGTAGTAGGTCTGTGTCTTTATTCCTGTCTTGCCCCTAGGTTCTTCACGACCTTTTTTTTTTTCCTTAGATTCCATATACATGTGTTAGCATGCGGTATTTGTTTTTCTCTTTCTGACTTACTTCACTCTGTATGACAGACTCTAGGTCCGTCCTGGGGAGTTGCTTTAAGTCAAGTCCAGGAGTGGAGTGGGGTGGGTTTGTGTGGTGCAGCTGAGCTGTGCCCCCAAATAAGTGCCCTGTGGGGAGAAGCAAACAGTATTTGGGAGGTCTCCTGGGACCAGGGATATAAACAAGTCTTTCACACGAGCACATTCCCTCAGGTTGCAGTTAACAGGCTTTGAGGTGGGTTCAGGGAGCTCTGCTTTGTTTGAGACACCCCCCTTGGAGGAGAGGGTAGCGACTGTCTCTGCACGTAGGAAAGAGGTCTGGGGAGGGCGCTCTGCCCTGGATCTTACTGAACGACCAAAGGACAGCACACACACCCAACAAGTGACATCACGAACCTCCTTTTCTCTTCTCTTTCAACTCTCTTCATCCCCCAGTGGTTAGAGGAGAGAGGATGATGAGAACAGAGATTTGTTGAACGGTGGGGAGAGTTGGAAGCTGAAATGGAGGCAGGCCTGTGAATCCCCACGTGGCAGGATCAGTCACCTAGTGACTGTCATTTTAATGGAAGAAGTCATGCGAAGTTTGATGATGTTCCCAGTATCAAATCATGGCTCAGTCAGGGGCATCGTTTAGCTGCGGAAAGACAAATCAAACGAAAGATACTTCCAACAACATCTAAAAATCAAGAAATGATTTGAGAATTAGCAGAATGATTTGATGGATAATTTATGCTGTATCTTAAATCACTTGGGAAGCAGGTTTCATAATAAATGTAATTTGATATCATAAGGGAATGGAAGAATATATTTAAAATGCTAGATTTATGTAATAATTTATATTCCTGTTAAAATATTTTGAATATCACTCCAAGGGACAGGGGAGCTGACGGTGCTGACCAGAACTGTTCCAGGGATGACTCTGTAGCGACTGAGACAGGAACAGTGTGGTCCTCTCCCCAGGATCCCAGAGTCAGCTCGGGGGGATTTAGAAGATCCCCAGGTGGCTATTAAGTTTTCTACTCATTCAGGTTTGCTTTTAACAGGTAAAATTTACTGAGTGAGGTGAAGCAGAAGAGACTTTGCTGCCGTACAGACCTGGGCTTCTCTGTTTGCTGTGATATTCCTTAGATCTGTAACCTTGGAACATGCGGCCTCTTTCAGTTTCAGCTTTCTCAGCCTGTAACGCGGAAACAGTAACAGCTGCCTCATGGACTGCTTTGAAAATTAAATGGAATATGTTCGTGGAAAGCATTTCTTAGTCTGGGACATAGCTGTTAACAAAAGTTTGTTCTCTTCCCTCTGGAATTTAGCAGAATTAATCTGTAAGAGTATGCTAAATTCTAAAATTTGTTTTCATGTTAGATAAAAACTCAGGAATACTGATTTGCCCAACATACACTCTTTGGTGCTAAAGTAAAAGCCTTGCTCAGACAAAGTCCAAATTAGACAAAATCCAAAGTAGTGGAATTGCATTTGTTGTACTATTGGTAGTAGAATTGCACACACTTATTTTCTATGTACGAGTTATGTGTTTGAGGGTACAATTTTTAGCAGAGTGGGCTGTGAATCAAACCTAGACATGATTATACTTTTACATTTCAGTGATCTGGTAAAGCTCACTTCTGCAGAAATTCAGGTGGTGGTCTTACAAATAGTTATAAATGCAGTTTTAAAAATTGAGATATAATTTACATGTCATAAAATTGACCCTTTTAAATTGTACAGTTCCGTGGTTTCTAATATAACCACAAGGTTGTACTGCTGTCATCACTGGATAATTCCAGAATATTTTCATCACCCCAACCAGAAACCCCTTACCCATTAGCAGTCACTCACCAGCTCCCTTCCCCCACCCCAAGGCAGCTACTAAGCTGCTTTCTGTCTCCATGGATTTGCCTGTTCTAGACATCTCGTAGAAACAGGAGTGTGCAATGAGCGGCCTATTTTGACTGGATTCTTTCACTTAGCATAATGTTTCAAGGTTCATCTGTGTCATAGCATCTGTCAGCACTTTACTCCTTTTTATGGCTGAATAATATTTTATTGTACATATGTACCATTTTGTTTATGCATTCGTCAGTTGATGGACATTTGGGTTGTTTCTACTTGCCTAAAAATAACACTGCTGTGAACGTTCGTACAAGTCTGTGTGTAAACATACACTTTCAGTTCAGTTCTCTTGGGTATATACCTAGGAGTGGAATTGCTGGGTCAAGTGTCAGATAGTATTCTAAAACACTAGAAGCCTGGGAAGAAAGTTGAGACTTGTAGATCGAATTTATGATGAAACCTCTGTATGGTTTTCTGTGGAGTTTTGGATGGGATATATACCGCTTAAATATTATAAGAATAAGTAAAAATAATCAGAAGCCTTTAATTGGGTTTCCTTGTATATGTTCTAATAGTAGAAGAAGGAGAAAAATAACAAATTACATAAAACCAGTCTACAAACTTCTGTCTTACTGGCAGCTGATTTTGTAAATAATTCTAATTGGATTTCATCCAAGCAGAAGCAGAAGCAGAAGGGGAAGCCATTGTTTGATGGAATATGGCAGTAGATTGAAAATTTTCACCTTGGGGATTATTCACTGAAAATAGCGGATGTCCTTTTCATCAAGTTGAAACATAACTTGTTTAAACATCCTTTTACCTAGATGTGACCAAAAATGCTTTCGGTGTTTGGGGCCAGATGTCGTTGAACTTTCTCTATGGTATATACTGAAACCTAATTTCTATGGAGTAGAAATGGCACCGTCATGTCTGGGGTAACTTAATCAAACACATCCCAAGGACAACTTAACTAATGACTTTAGATATACTGGAAAACGTAATATTTGACAGCCACCCCCCTTAATAGAGATTGATACAAACAGATGAATTTTGAGGGCTCTTGTTCCGTATCTTCTTTTTTCCCCTATAAAAAATAAACCAGATAACCATAAGACCTCTGATTCTGAGCTTCATCAGTTTGAACTCCAATCTTGTAAAAATATGCCTTTCTTAGTGGACTTAAATCCAAAGTACTATAAATAAAGGACAATTAGATAGTTCTGAACATTTGAATACCAAATTTTAGAATAGTTTTGGCAAAGCACCTAGAGTTTCATAAAGCTAATGAGGAGGAACAGGGAGAGATTATTTTAAGCAATTTACTAAGCATTTGAATCTCTTCTGTATGGGAAGTGCTGTCTTTGGGAATGGAGGAAGGAGCAAAGTTGTAACAAAAGGATGATTCTTGCCTTCACAGTTCCAGGGTGCAACATTGGTGATCATACAGCTTTTATAATACAGAGGTTCTGAAACATTTAATTGTAGTATAAGCTTTATGTAGTGGGTTTGAAGAAATGAGTGCTGCCTTGATTGGAGTGTATCGAAACGTTTAAACTTTTTTTTACAGGTAGAAGAAGATTTGAGAGAGGGCAACATAGGCTAGGCACAGACTAGCACAGAATCACGAAAGAATACAGTATCAGAGACTAGAGAATAAGGTGAACGAAGCATGGAGAAAAGCTGACCTAGGGATTTAGTGGGGAAAAAAGTGAGAAAAAGTGAATATGTTTTATATAGAGTTGAATGTAAAGAAGCAGGCAAGGTGGGAAGGGCTTGAGCTTTTGAATTATAGAAATGTTTTTTCACCACTCCTTATGTGACCTGGGTGAATTTCTGAATTTCTTAGAGCCCCAATTTGTTCATCCATAAAGGAAGGATAGTATAACCTTGGTTACATAAGGTTATAATGAGCTTTAAAAAGGTGGATGTAAAGTATCAGATACATTGTCTTACATATAATTGGTAGTACCTAAGTCAAGACTTAAGTACTACCAATATTTTATTTATATATTTTAAGAAATCTTGTTGGGGGCTGCTGAGTATATACCCCAAAGAATTGAAAGCAGGGACTTGAGCAGATATTTGCACACCCATGTTCATAGCAGCATTAGTCACCATACCCAAAAAGTAGAAGCAACCCAAGTGTCCATCAGCAGATGAATGGATAAACCCAGTGTGTTCTATTCATGCAGTGGAGTATTATTCAGCCTTATAAAGGAAGGGAATTCTGACACATGCTGCAACATGATAAATGCTCAGTGAAATAAGCCAGTCACAAAGGGACAAATACCATATGGTTCCATTTATATGAGGTCCCCAGAGGAGTTCAATCCATAGAGACAAAGTAGAATGCTGGCTGTTAGAGGCTGAGGGGCAGGGAATGAGAAGTTATTTAATGGGAATAGAGATTCAGTTTTGTTTTTGTTTATTTGTGTCTTTTGGGGCCACACCGCACGGCTCGTGGGATCTTAGTTCCCTGACCAGGGATCGAACCCGCACCCTCAGCAGTGAAAGCACGGAGTCCTAACCACTGGACCGCCAGGGAATTCCCGAGATTCAGTTGTGTAAGATAAAGAGTTCTGGAGATAGATGGTGGTTTTGGTTGCACAACAGTGTCAGTGAACCTAATGCAACACATCTGTACACTTAAAAAATGGCTAAAATGGTAAATTTTATGTTCTTTACCCTATCTGGTGAATTTAATATTTTTCATGTGCATTTATTCATGAGACTGCAAACATTTTAGCAACATCATTCAGGAGTGCTTTGTTGCAGAAGCAAATGGCATTCCTGTTTGCCATATAATTTAGTTTCACTAAGGTGGATTTTTTTGCCATTTCAATAGGAAGAATAGTTCATACCAATCTAAATCTGAAAAGTACCACGGAGATCGTGGTGTCTAGTACTTTTGTTTTATAGTTGAGGCACAGTCCTGGAAGTTGGTTGTACTTAGTTGATTTTATTAACTACAAATCATTTTTAAAAATATATTCATTAAAATGATTTTCCATGTTTTGAATTGGCTCATGTGGATAAAACAATTCTACAACTAATGAATTCAGCCAGATACCTTTTTCCATTCACAAAGAAGTGATGTTTTACCAATGTGCTCTCCTGTAGGTAGCATCTTTGTTAAATAAAGTTCATTCAGAATCAGGAATAGTATTAAAAATACTGTCTTGCTTTTTCACTGCTTGTTTTCTTTTTAAAAATTCTTTCTCTTCCATTGCTGAACTTTGAAACTTGAAATTATTTCTTTTTAATTATGCAGGGCATTTCAACTCTGTTGTCCCTGCCCTAAGCTGAGCTCCATTTCTCCCCTTGCACATCAAACACTCCTTAAAGGACTCTGTTAAGCAAAGGTACATCTACTCTGGGATACTTTTCTTTTTTTTTTTTTTTTTTTTAACCGGTACGCGGGCCTCTCACTGTTGTGGCCTCTCCCATTGCGGAGCACAGGCTCCGGATGCGCAGGCTCCGGATGCGCAGGCTCAGCGGCCATGACTCACGGGCCCAGCCACTCCGCAGCATGTGGGATCTTCCCAGACCATGGCACGAACCCGTGTCCCCTGCATCGGCAGGCGGACTCTCAACCACTGTGCCACCAGGGAAGCCCTTTTTTTCTTTTTTTTTAGTGTAGTTTTTAGCACTTGTTATAATTGGTGGACTTGTTTTTTGGTCTAGTTGCATTCTTCTTTCCTTCTTTTGATTACATTTAAAATTTTTTTAAAAATTATTTTTATTTTAATAACTTTATTTTATGTTATTTCATTTAATTTTAGTTTATCTTTTCCTTTTTTTCTCCCTTTTATTCTGAGCCATGTGGATAACAGGGATATTGGGATACTTTTCTTAAGCATTGTGGGATAGGTCCTGGAATTTAAGTCTTTCCTTGAATGCAATCAAATTCTTAGACATAGTTTTTCCCCAGTGATCTCTGTAAGCAGAATAGCACAGTATAACAGTACTCCCACTAGAATGGTTTAAACCAGCTTGCTTAGAGAGCTGAGGTAATAAGAATCCTTTTGATGTTGTTTTAAGTTGCAAGTTTTTCCTGTTTCCCACTGTCTTTATTTATAATCATAGTGTATATATTATGTTTTAATTTTTACTTATTTCTTTATTATATTTTGGGTTTTTTCCAAAATGGTCATTTTCCTATTTATTAAATGTCCCTATGAAACATAATTTAAAATTACTAAATAGTTTTTCAAAAATGGATCTGCCTTATATAATTATGTTTTTGTGCCTGTTACATTAGGAACAAGGGATAAGCAGTGAACAAGGTAGTCATCATATTGCTCTCCTAGCAAGGGATAGAAATGGATGGTAGATAAGGAATTCTATGTTAATTTTTTAATACTTCAAAAATTTTTATTTTATTTTATTTTATTTATTTATTTCGGTTGCGCTGGGTCTTAGTTTGGCACACGGGCTCTTAGTTTCGGCATGTGGGATCCAGTTCCCTGAACCCAGGCCCCCTGCATTGGGAGTGCAGTCTTAACCACTGGACCACCAGGGAAGTCCTGGAATTTTACATTATTTAAATGCAACTTTGACCTAAATGTCCATCAACATTTAGATGAATGGATAAAGAAGATGTGGCACATATACACAATGGAATATTACTCGGCCATAAAAAGAAATGAAATTGAGTTATTTGTAGTGAGGTGGATGGACCTAGAGTCTGTCATACAGAGTGAAGTAAGTCAGAAAAACAAATACCATATGCTAACGCATATATATGGAGTCTAAAAAAAAAACTGGTACTGATAAACCTAGTGGCAGGGCAGGAGTAAAGATGTAGACATAGAGAATGGACTTGAGGACACGGGGAGAGGGAAGGGTAAGCTGGGACGAAGTGAGAGAGTGGCATGGACAGGTATACACTACCAAATGTGAAATAGATAGCTAGTGGGAAGCAGCCGCGTAGCACAGGGAGATCAGCTCAGTGCTTTGTGACCACCTAGAGGGGTGGGATAGGGAGGGTGGGAGGGAGATGCAAGAGGGAGGGGATATGGGGATATATGTATGCATAAGGCTCGTTCACTTTGTTGTACAACAGAAACTAACACAGCATTGTGAAGCAATTATACTCCAATAAAGATGTATTTAAAATAAATAAATAAATACAACTTTGATTAGTGCCTCAGAGTAAAGGTACATGGTACTAGGAAAACATATAATAAGGGCTTGACTTAGAATGGGATGGTGTCAGACAGTTTCTTCAAAGGTTCTGTTTGATGGAACATGAAAGGATTAGTAGTAATTAATCAGGTGAAAGAGGGAGGAGGGCATGGAGGGAAGGCTGAGGGCCAGCAAACGAAACCCCTTGAAATCAGAGAAGGCGCAGTGTGCGTGTGGAATGAAAAAGGGAAAGCACGGAGAGTCAAGGAGAGGAGACAGGTGTGTGCGTTGTATGCGCACTTAGGTTATGTGAGCACTCTGCCTCACGAGACATGCCGTTCCACTGTTTGACGTCAGGGTTCTCCAGAGAAACCGAACCAACAGGAGTCATGGGGGTGGGGGAGGGAGTGGGATAGGTAGGAAGTAACTTATTTGAAGGAATTGGCTCACATGATTTGGGGGCTAGGAAGTATGAGATGTGTAGAGCAGGCCAGCAGGCTGGAATTTCATGGAAGAGTTGATGTTGCAGTCTTGAGTCTGAAGTCTGCAGGCTGGAGGCTCAGGCAGGGTGTCTTTGTGGCAGTTTTCCCAACCGGTTGCTTGGTTGGGAAGCCTCATTCTTTGTTCTTAAGGCCTTCAGTTGATGGGATGAGTGTCTCTCCCCGCCCCACCCCATTATGGAGGGTCATCTGCTTTACTCTGAGTCTGTTGATTTAAGTGTTAATCAATCTAGAAAATACTTTCACAGCCACATTTAGACAGGTGTTTGACAGAACAGCTGGGCACCGTAGCTAGCCAAATGGACCGTCACACACAGTGTTACCATGAGAGAATAGATGAGAGACGGGTTCAGTTTAAGTGATACCCTCACTTCTGACTGATTTCTTCTGCCTTGACCTACACACTGGAATTTGCACTTTGTCTGTCAAATCAGCTTGAGATTATAGGTATATAGATACGGCCATCCTCCATCTGTGGGTACACTGGCTTATACCCATTAATCTTGATAATTAATGTTCACATGATGAAATCATCGAGCCTCACCATGAAGCCCTGGGAAAGCTTGTGTGCACCACCTTCAACTGATAGAACCTTAGTTTTTATGCTCTCTCCCCCATCAATTACCACATGTATGACAAGAACCTTGATACTTGTATTTGATTCCAGCATTTAAAACACTACTATTTTTGCTCGACGTGGCTATGAAGTGTAAGCCAACTGTAGGAACTTGGGGGCAGGATTATGCCTAGAAATATTGAAGAAGTAGTGTTTTATATTAACTGTAGGAAAATTCATATTATAGAGTACATACAAGCCTTGTACTGTTGTTAATTTAAAGGATATTTATATGGGTTTACATACCCACCTTTGCAATGTATTACTACGTGAGTTATAACTTGACCATAGCGTGAGTTGAGGCTGATGATGGTTGGTGGAGGGTGAAATTAAGCAGGTGTTTATAAACCACGTTAATGGTTTTGCTCCGTATTCGGAGAGCCATGGAAAGCTATTGAGGCTTTAAGTGGGGGAGTGACGTGGTCATAGTTATTAAAAAGGCAAACAGTCTGTGGTGTGAGAGTGGATAAGAAGAGGGAAGAAAATGGATGGAAGGAAGGGCGGGCAGGAGGCTCTTAGAACTGGCAAAACGAAGAGGGCTAGGCTGGGAAGGAAGATTGTGAACGCCGTGTGGGACATGTTGGTCTTGAGGTCCTCTGATGGGATTGTCAAACACGCATTTGGATACGTGTGACTCGAAGCCAGAGATGTAAAGTTGAGGGATTGAAGCCAAGTATAGGTAAATTTGAGAGCCTGGGATTAATTGAGGCAGAGACTAAGAAGACATGGCCAGAGAGTTAGAAAAACGGGGAACTAGGAGATGATGCCATTCAAAGGAACCAAAGGGGAGTTTGTTTAAAGAAGGGAAAAAGGGGTCAAAATGCTGAACGCTGCTACAGTTAAGACTGAAAAAATGTCCATTAGACTCATCAACTATGATAACTTGAAGTGAAAGCTGTTTTGGTGTAGAGATGCATTCAAGCTAGAAGGAAGTAGGCTGAGAAGTGTGAGGTGAGCTTACTGAAATTTAACTGAAGGCGAGGAGAGAGTTGGGGCAGTAGGTGTGAGGAAGGTAGGGCCAGTGGATGGAAGAGATCTGAGAGTGTCGATGCTGATAGCGTCCAGTAGGGGACATCAGGTGGAAAACCTCATATGTGGAAGGGAGAATCCACGTTAAGGTTCCTGCTGGGATTGTATCTTGATTCTGAGGCTAGGCTTGCTGGCTGGCCTCAAAGGATGGAACACCTCATCCATGGTAATAGGGGTGAAGGGGATACGATACCATTATGTATTTTCCTAAGTCCCTGTTGTATTCATCAGTGTCCTGCATAGTAATTTGAACAGAGAAAGTTTAATATAACGAATTAACTGTGTAGGGGACTGCCTTATAAGAGGAAACATGAACTCTGAAGAGTACAGGAGTATCAGACAGGAGGCATCCACTACCCCAGGGCAGAGGCAGAAACACATCTCGAGGAGTCCCCCCTCCCTCCCCCCCTGAAGTCGTGGGCCATTGGATGGCTGAGATGTCGTGCTGATGCATCACTGGGAAGCTGTCCGTGGGGAGGTGCTGGGCCGGGAGACTCCTTGCCCAGGGAGGTGGCTCCCTGGGAGATGCTCTCTGGGTCACAAAGGGAATCTGCCCCCAGAGAGGGGCCTCGTGCTGCTGCCCACCTGGAGCTGCAGGTTCCCCACGCTTAGAAGGCTGCCAAAGACGGGCACACCAGAACCCGGAAGAGAGCTTTCCCTCCTTTGCTGTCCTTCCAGGGCCCTCTACCAGCAAAGCTCACTAATGTGCCAGCTGGCAAAAGAGAAGCGTGTTAGGGTCCACCTCCATTACCTGCACTGATGGAGCTGAGGGACAGTACGTTGACAAGTGGCACTTCTGTTATTGACCTTTCAGGTTTTTTCAGTTTTTGTTGTTGTAGTGATTGTGATGATGCATATCCTTGTCCATAAATCTTTCTGCATATCTTCGTCTTTAGCTCTCATTCTTAAGAGCCAGTCACGTTAGAGCATATTTAGAGATGTGATGAGTGGTTCTTAAGTGTTGCTGTTTGCTTTTGTATGCCTGAAGTATTTCTGGAAGGAAATGAGAAATACAGATTGTCGTTAGGGAAGGGAACTGGGTTTTATGAACCTATTCATAAAACTAAAATGTTACAGAAATTTAATTGTAAATGTTAAGGGGTGTTATCTCTTTTGTTAAACTCAACTTTATTGTTTCATTTCTCAGCATGTTAAGTTTATTAAGCAAAGTGTCCTATCATGTCTTACTCTGTCAGCAGGAGACACTTATTTTCTAACCTTACTTTAGCATCATTTGCTGCTCAAAATGAGTCAGGGTATTTTCATTTAGTTGTTTCCTCTTATTGCTATAAAAACCAGGTCATGCATTTCCTTTTGTGTCTTTGACCCTAGTGTGGCATTTGTGACAATACCACAGTGGCCAGCCTTCTCAACACTGTTGCTGCCAGGCCTGACTTTTAGTGTCAGCTTCTGGGAGGCTCTGTGAGTGCAGGACTCTGTCAGGAGAAGTGTTAGAGAGAGAACTTGAATACTGATGACCCTACCAAGTTCTGAGTTTTCTTTCTGAATTTGTTCCCCTCTTCCTGTTTTTACAATAATGCCTTTAAAAAGAAGACTGAGTTTCTTAACCTGACAGTAATGATAATCATTTTAAGAAATACTTTTTCCCTGTATGTATTACCTTATAGATTAAGACATAATAAAGTAATGCTGAAAATTGTGACGATAAAATTTGGTTGTTTTAAAACACTTGAAAAAGTATTTATAGTACTATTTTCAACCTTTACTGAGCTTTTTTTTTTTTTTTTTTTTTTTCCGTATGCGGGCCTCTCACTGTTGTGGCCTCTCCCGTTGCGGGGCACAGGCTCCGGACACGCGGGCTCAGCGGCCGTGGCTCACGGGCCCAGCCGCTCCGCAGCATGCGGGATCCTCCTGGACAGGGGCACGAACCTGTGTCCCCTGCATCAGTAGGCGGACTCTCAACCACTGTGCCACCAGGGAAGCCCACCAAGATGTATTTTTAATTCAGTGAGGACTCTGTAGAATTTACATCTGGTACATCTGGTATTACTCATTAGCTTTTTTTCTTTTTAAACGTAAACTACTGAAGCAGAAAGGATTGATTTTGAAGTATGAGGAAAACAGTATTCTGAATTTTGACACTTTAGTCTGCATTATTTACTGTGTTTTTTTACCTATTAAAATTTTAGGAAAGAGCCAAATGATCTTTAATTTTGTCTCATTTGATTGAATCATTGTCTATTTTGCTGCTGAAGGGAGCAAAAAATAATCTGTGTAGTTTCTTTTAAAGCCTATCAGAATTTTTGTAATAGCCCTTTCTTAAATTCTTCAAAAAATATTTCTCTGGGGCTTCCCTGGTGGCACAGTGGTTGAGGGTCCGCCTGCCGATGCAGGGGATGCGGGTTCGTGCCCCGGTCCGGGAGGATCCCACATGCCGCAGAGCGGCTGGGCCCGTGAGCCATGGCCGCTGGGCCTGCGCGTCCAGAACCTGTGCTCCGCAGCGGGAGAGGCCACAACAGTGAGAGGCCCGCGTACCGCAAAAAAAAAAAAAATTTCTCTGAAAATCTTTGCCATTTCTCTGTCGGAAAGAGTAGATTTTTAAGATAAATGGGCTCATGAAGCACGAAGAAGAAATTGAACACCTTTGTACTTGAGCTGTCTAAAGTTCAGCCACAGAAGTGTTTGCGTGTTCAGTGTAGTCCCCACCATCTATTCCCAGGTGGTCCCTTGTGTTCTTTCTAAGACCTGAATCTAGGGCTGATATTCATAGGAGGCACCCATTAAGCTTTTGTTGAGCTAGGTGATGATTAGTTTGAAGTTCTTTATTATGACTTCCTTATTATTAATTCAGTGGTTGTTCCTTAGTAATTTCTTGGTTGGTTTTTCAGGACTGCAGGAATATGTGGAGGCTGTCTCTTTTCAACACTTCATCAAAACACGATCACTTATCAGTATGGATGAAATTAATAAACAATTGATTTTTTCAACAGAAGACAATGGGAAAGAAAATAAGACTGTAAGAATTTAAAATCATATTTCACATTTATTACATAATTTATGTAACAGTATAATGATTGTAGGCCGTTTATTGGCTTATGATGCTAAGAATATTGAGATGGGAAGATTCTTTCTACAGTGTGATTTCATAGATTCCCAACTAGGGAAATGGTCTTTTTAAATATTTTAGTTAGTGGCTCAAACAACCGTGGGTATGTTGGGGGAAAACATTACTCTTTACATAAAGCATTATTGAGTAATTACGTTAAGTCCACCGTTGGTTTTATGGTGTATTTTACTATGTGCCCTTTATAAGCACTGTCTCATTTAATCCTTTTTTTAACCTTATGCGGTAAGAATTATTACCCTCATTTTTCAAAAAAGGCCTTTAGGGAGTTTAAGTAACTTACCAAAACCTAGTTAGCTAGTAAGCATGACAGGTAACTTTGAAACCAGGTGTCTCGCATCCAGAGTCATGAGTGTCCTTGTCCAGCTGCCGGTGTTTCTCACCATGTGCCCCAGGGACCCCTGTGCCAGGTGTCTACCTCAAAGGAGTGTTTTAAAGGATTTGATTTAAAGGTTTTAAATTAGGTAGTATACAGCACATGCCACATAAGTGCTCAGTAGTTAGTTGTCATTATCAATGTCAATATCAAGTTGTTATTACATAGTGAGAGATGTTAATTACTGAGTTCATAATGCTTTTATCTGAAATATTACATAGCTTCTCTAAATTAAGAAAAGAGAAACTTTGGCAGTTCAGCTTTTAAATAAATACTATTTTTTCCCCTGGGTTTCAAGATACAGTATTCAGGCCATGAGGTAAAATTTTGACTGTTTGGTAACCTCCTGAGATACCAGTACACATAAAGATACAATTAAACAGTTTTTTTCCTTTCTTTATTTTTCATCAGTTTTTCTTTCATTATTATTTTTTTAAAAATCACTCAAAGAGTTAGGATAGGCAGGCAGAAAGTGGAAGAAGCTATGGAAATCATCTTTTCTTGAATGTTAATAAAACATTAATTTTGAAAAGTGAGATATAATTTGGCATGACAGGTGTAACTTACTTCAAGGAAACCATGTATTGTCTCAATTTTTAAAATCGTGAAGTTTATTAAGGAGGAAATTCATCTTGAGAAGTAAAATTCCTTCATACCTTTTATTTATTTAGTAAAGATTGAATTACGGAAAGAAGTAAGGTAAGCCTGTTTGACCCTGCTTCTTTTTTTTTTTTTTTTTTTTTTTGTGGTATGCGGGCCTTTCACTGTTGTGGCCTCTCCCGTTGCGGAGCACAGGCTCCGGATGCACAGGCCCAGCGGCCATGGCTCATGGGCCCAGCCACTCCGCGGCATGTGGGATCTTCCTGGACCGGGGCACGAACCCATGTCCCCTGCATCGGCAGGCGGACCCTCAACCTCTGCTCCACCAGGGAATCTCGACCCTGCTTCTTAAATATATCAGGCAAATTACCATGCCTCCCTTTCAAAGTTCTCTCTAGTTCAGAATGGAAATATAAAGGCAAAAGGTAAAGAGAAACTGAGAGTTAAAACACTATTCTGAGGATTTAGGTAATAAATTATTGTAAGATTAAGGTGTCATAATATTCATATACATATAGTTCTCAAAATGTGAAGACCACATTCATAAATAATTTTTCCCTTTAGTGCTAAAGATTGTTCTTGGTGCTGAAAATTCTGGGAATTCAGTAGGGGAAGGTATTTTGCTCTGACATGCCTATTGAGAGTAGTGTCAAAACCATTTAATTTTTTAAAAACTTTTCATTATGAAAAATTTCAAATACACAAAAAGTGGAGAGAATAGTAGCACATGAACATCCATATACCCACTACCTGGATTCAGTAATGAACATTTTGCCATATTTGCTTCATCTAAGTGTTTTTTGCTAAACTACTTAAGTTATGGATGTCACGATGTTTTACCCCTAAATACTTCAGGTCCATCTTGAAAAACTGCTTTTTAAGTAATTTTCTTTCCCCTAGTTTCTAATATGTATTATCGGTAAAGCAGAATTTATTTCCTTGACAATTAGTTGAAATTTGTTCGTTTTTTAACACACTTTTTTCTTCAAAATCAACTTCTTAGTTTATAATCAGGGAACTCCTTCTGTCTAATGAGAGAAACAAAGAACATTAATGTTTTCTTAAGCAAAAGTTACTTTTATAAATGACTTTTATGAAAATGCCCGCCACCTCCCCACCTCCTCTACCCTCACCACCCACAGTCTGTCCTTTCCAAAAAGATGCCAGTTCTCTTCACAGTTAATAGAAACAACACATAGCAGGTCAGGATAATTGGGAATTATGTCAGGATAATTGGGAAGCTGACTTTGTATACTTACCCAGTTCTACCATTAACTAGTTATATTACCTACAGTGTTTCTTGGACCTCATTCTTATACTCTACATTGAGAAGGTTGGAACAGATGGTCTCTGAAGAGTCCAGCAGTGCTAGGATTTATGTATTGGGTACAGAGCAACCAGAGTCATCTTAATAAAACCTAAATTTGACTCTGTCATTTCCTTGCTAAATTCTGAACGACTCTGTTACCTATAGGTAAAGTTCTCATTTCTTAATGTGACTTTGTCCCCTCGCTCTATCTTTCTAGACTCATCCTGTACCACTTCTTACTTTAAATTTTACTCCAAAGAAATACCTCACTAGTTCCTCAAATATACAGCTCGATTCTCACCTGCACGCCTTTGCAGTTCCCTCTGCCTAAAATGTCCTCCAATATAATTGCACCCCACCTAGCTAAGTCTCATACAGACTTTTAATAACAATTTAGACATTGCCTCTTTTAGACAGAATCCAATAGAGAGAGAAATTGATGTGGAGAGAGGAGACTGACATAGTGATGGTAATGGTGATACCAGCTAACATTTATTGAGTATTTACTTTGTGTTGGGCATTATGCCAAGAACTTGGTAAATGTTATCTCATCCTTAAAATACACCTCTGAGGTAGGTACTGTTATCCCATTTTACAGATGAGGAAACTGAGGTTTAGAGAGATGAAATAACTTGCCCAAGGGCATACACCTTATGAAGCAAGGTCCTGGAAGAGGTGGGAGGAGATGGGTCAAGGTCATTTGGAAGAGTTAACCTCAAACAAGAGGAGGGACAACTCATCATCTGAGACTGGAGGATAGAAGGTAAAGATGGATGTGGACATAAATAAGTTTTTTTGTTTTTTTTTTAGGGATAAGGTAATTGAGAGAGCTTGTGCCAGGTGGTCTGGCAGATAACCAGGCCAGTGAAAGTAGGCAAGATTGTTTACTGAGAGTGAAGAGGTTTGGGGTTGAGTAAGGGCTGAGGAGGAGAGTGGTGAAGGTTTGGAGTAGTGTTTGAAGAGACTGGAGACAACCATCTCAGAAATAAGCAAAAGGACTGGTGAGTAATTTGTAGTGGTACAAACGCTATACAGTTGTGAGTGTTATTTTTTAGCCCAGTGGTACTCAGCCACTTGAATAAAGCACTATCAAGAGTAGATTTTTATTACTGATTTAGGGTTGTGTTTTTGCTGGGCAGGTGCAGTAGAAAATAGGAGCCTAAAGGAACTGAGGCGGGTGTAGCGAGAGAGTAATAAATCCTGATGGCTAGTGCCGAGGGGGACAGGAGAGAGGCCAGAAAGGGACTAAGTGATTGAGGAAAACATGACTGGATCCTGAACCTGGAGGGCTTTATGATTTGTCGTTTAAGTAAGTCAGTCATTGTCTTGCAGTAAAGTCAGTAGGCCTTGTTTAAGAATGTTTTGATTTTATCTTGTATGTTAAGTGAAATTGGAAATGGTTGATTTTATAATGATACAATATTAGATGTCAAAATTATCTTGAAGTCATAAGTTCAACTCCCTACTGAGGGCATGAATTCGTCTTGTAATGTCTCGAATGGTCATTTAACAAAACAGATCATTTTATTTAGAGAAGATTAGTATGATTGGCCTGCTGTTGATTTTGTTCCTTATATGAGATACATGCATAGTCACTCTTTTACACAGTGTATTTTCTTTGTGTGTGTGTGTTCTTTTTTTTGTTTTTTTTTTTGTTTGTTTGTTTTTTGTTTTTTACCAGCCCTCTTCTGATGCACAGGATAAGCAATGCGGTACCTGGAGACTGAAAATCACGCCTGTTGATTACCTTCTGGGAGTGGCTGATTTAACTGGAGAGTTGATGCGAATGTGTATTAACAGTGTCGGGAATGGGGACATTGACACCCCCTTTGAAGTGAGCCAGTTTTTACGTCAGGTTTATGATGGGTTTTCATTCATTGGCAATACTGGACCTTATGAGGTTTCTAAGAAGCTGTATACCTTGAAACAAAGTCTGGCCAAAGTGGAGAATGCTTGTTATGCCTTGAAAGTCAGAGGTTCAGAAATTCCAAAACACATGCTGGCAGATGTCTTTTCAGTTAAAACAGAAATGATTGATCAAGAAGAGGGCATTTCTTAGAGTAACATAACTCAGTTTTCTTTCTCTTAAGAACTCCTGAGAGAGACCAATTTGTAAGACTGTTATTTAGGATATCATTTGACTTTATTGTGGCTTTAGAAATGTTTTCAGTTGTACTTGTTTTAAATTGTATACAGGCTGTACATAAAATTACCGAAACAAATCATTTCTTATATCTTACTCGTGAAAATTTGCATACAGATGTTTGCTTATATGCCTGTTTGACTTTTTGCTGGCTAAACCTCATCATTTATCTTTGTAAATGTGAACATGCTTCAGAGTGCACTTTCTGCCGTACCTGTTTTAATTTAGTGTGTGTGAATTTTGGAGCGGTAATATTTAGTGAAAGACAGTTATAGTTTAAGTTGATGATTTTTAAAAAATATATATTTAGTTATACATCTGGACTTGAGCTTCCTGTTTAAATTTCTTGATAATATTGTGCCAAGCCTCCAAAATAGGCTTAATTCATAGACCAAGAGTTTAAAATCACATTACCAGTATACTTCATGAGGTATTGTAGTGAGAATTCATGTTATGTTCTGGCTAATTTTAGGTCATTTTGAATGCATATGAAACAGCCTTCCAGAAAAATTGACAGGTACCCAGATGTTAGTTTCTACATTTAATCTCTGTCCTTTATCACAGAAAGTCTGATAGAGAATTGGCACTAACATTGTAATATTTTCACTGATGTTTGAGTTGAATTATATACTTGCACATACAACTGAAAAGGTAGTGATTATTTAGCAGTTTTTGTTGTTGTTGTTATATTTAATTAGGCATGTTTGGAGGCTTTCCTATTCTAACATCTATCAGAAATTACATCTAAATAATTATAATGAAGTTTTGAAAATTCTGAAATATTAAGTTAATCCAAATCTTTATAGTTGTCCAGTTGTGTTAATGCATAGTATGAAAAGTTGCCAAAGAAGATTTATCACGTACAATTCAGCAATAAGACAGTTGTCAACACAGTTGGGAATAGCAAGTAGTATCACTCGTAGTAGAAGTAGTCTCACTATTAATATTTAGAATTGGAATTTGCCTACTGAAATTAGTTACTTTAGGAATATTAGGAATTGGTTATATTAGGAATTTGCCTACTGAAAATAGTTATACCATTCACTGTGGTGTGAAACTGACTTGAGCATGGCACTGTTGGCTGACAACTAGACATTTCCATTTAGTTTTGTGAGTTTTGAGAATCTGGATACTGGATTTTATTTTTGGAAAGATTAGCAGCTCTGTTTGCAAGGCCTTATTCTTGGAAAGGATAATTTTCCAAAAATGATCACCTAAAGGAAAATAAAATATATACATGCCTAATAGATTAGGTTTGTTTGTTTGTTTGTTTTGGTGGTAGTTTTTTCCGTTTCCCTACTCGAAGGTATACAGCTGAAATATAGTTTTATTACATATTTTTCTTTGCCACTTGAAGTTAAATTTATAATGTTAAAAGTAAAGTAATAATGGATTGATGAATGTCTTACAGATGTTTAAAACTGAACTCTTTGAATAAAATATTAAAATACAAAAGTTAAGCTTATTTTTTGATCAGTTGAGAAATACTTAATCAAACTGTTATAGACTTTTTAGCCTAAACAGGAAACTTGATATAGACTCGCTTAATGTGGAGATTTATGATTTCTTAAAATGGGTCCAGAAGTAGGGAGAGTTCAGAAAAGACATCTTTTCACATCTCATTGACCTAGACTGGGTAACTTTCCAGTCCCCTCAAAACCAGTTAGTGGAAAGGAGGATGAGATCACCTTGATAGATCAAAGTGCCCTTTATCTGAGAGAAGAGCAAACACAAGAAACCGAGTTAAGGTGTTGCCATCTTCGGGGAAGGGGAAATGGCCTTTAGGTCCGCAGTCAGCAGTATCTGCTACAGGTGGATTGGTGCCGGGCCTACTGATACATTTCTACATTGCATGTTATACTAATACAGTGGGTGTTAGACCAGGATGGTAGAGGATCTCTAAATGTATCCTGAATGTTTCAGTTTTAAAGTGGTTGCTCTCATATCATCACCTGTGGTGATGTTTTTCATCTTTATTATAAAAAGAAATTGGTTCTAGGTAACATGGCAAGTTCCTGAGAAATTGTAAAATAAAATTGGGTTATTTCCTTCATAAGTAATTGCTGCATTTATGAAATCATTGTTTTTTCCACCATACACATTGCAGAGCCCTAGGGCTTTTTTTGAAGGTGATCAAAGAAAGGTGTTATTTAAATGAGGGATTGGTGGAATGGATTTAAAAACTTAATACAAACTCTTTGCTGTCTGCAAAAGACTCACTTTAGATTCAGAGACACAAATGGATTAAAAGAATGGGAAAAGGCATTCCATGCAAACAGTAACCAAGAGAGCTAAACAAATAGACATCAAGACCTTTTTTCTTTTGGCTAGAGACAGAGAACAACATGTAATGGTAAAAGGCCCAATCCATTGAGAATGCATAGCAATTACAAACATATGTATATTGATATATAAAACAGCAGAGCCCCAAAATACATGAAGCAAAATCTGAGATAACTGAAGGGAGAAATGGACGATTCAGTAGTAATAGTTGGATAATTTAATACCCGACTTCCTATAATGGATGGAAGAACAAGACAGATCAGTAAGGAAATAGAGGACTTGAACAACACTGTCAACCAATTAGACCTGACACCCGTATATAGAACACTCATCCCAACAAGAGAAGATATATTTTTCTCAAGTGTGTGTGGAACATTATCCACAAAATGTCAGGCCACAGAACAAGTCTCAATGCAATTAAAAAGATTGAAATTATACAAAGTATGTTCTCTGACCACAATGGAATGAAGTTAGAAATTAATACTAGAAGTAAATTGGGAAGATAAATGAAGCAACATACCCCTAAATAGTGGGTCAAAGATGAAATCACAGGGAAATTAGAAAATATTTTGAGAAGAATGAAAAAAACACAGTATACAACTTACGGTGTTCAGCAAAAGCAGTGCTCAGAGGGAACTTTATAGCTTTAAATCCCTGCATTTAAAAAGAATGATATCAAATCAATAACCTAAACTTGTCTTAAGAAACTAGAAAAAGAATAGCAAAGCAAACCACAAAGCAAGCAGAAGAAAGGAAATAAAGATTAGAGCAGATATAAATGAAACAGAGAATAGGAAAACAATAGAGAATACCAGACAGTGGAGAATATCAGTTGGTTCTTTGAAAAGATGAACAAGATTAAAGAAACCTTTGGCTAGACTGACCAAGGAAAAGATGATTCAAATTACTGAGATCAGGAGTTAAAGAGGAGACATTACCACTGACCTTACAGAAGCAGAAAGTTTATAAGGGAACACAATGAACAATTCTAAAGTTACATAACCTAAATAAATGGACAGATTCCTAGGAACGCACAAAACTGACTCAGGAGGACACGGAAAATCTAAATAGAACTATAGCAAAGAGGTAAGGTTACTAATAAAACTCCCAGTGAAGAAAAGCGCAGGACCAAATGGCTTCACTGTTAAGTTCTACCAAACATATAAAATTAACACCAGTCCTCAAGTTCTTTCCAAAAAAGTAGGGAATAGTTTCTAACTCATTTTATGAGGCCAGTATCATTGTCATACCAAAGCCAGACAGAACTACAGACCAGTGTCCTTCATGAATATAGATGCAAAAATCCTCAACAATATACTAGGAAACCAAATTCAGTCACAAGTAAAAAATGATTGTACACCATGACCAACACCGTGGAATTGCATCTCAGGAATGCAAGGTTGGTTCAACATGAAAATCAAATGTAATACGCCATATTAATAGCACGAAGAGGAAAAAACCATGGTTTATCTCAGTAGAAACAGAAAAGTCACTTGACAAAATCCAACACCCTTTCATGACATAAACACTCAAACTTACAGTAGAAGCGAAATTTCTCATCCTGGTAAAGGGTATTCGAAAAGCACACAGCATTGTACTTAATGGTGAAAGAACGGAAAGCTTTCCCTCTAAGATCAGGAACAAGACGAGGATGTCCAACATTGTACTGGAGGTTCTAGCTAAGGCAATTAAGCAAGAAAAAGAAACAGAGGGCCTCCAGATTGGAAGGAAAGATGTAAAACTGTCTCTATGTGGAGATAACATGATCTTATATATAGAAAACCTCTATAAAGAACCCTCAAAACCCCCCAAACTATTAGTAATAATTAATGAATTAAGCAAGGTCGCAGGATACAAGATCAATACATAAAAATCAGTTCTGTTTCTCTACACTAGCAATTAAAAATCAAAATCAAGGCAATAATTGCATTTACAATAGCATTACAAAGAATGAAATATACAGAAATAAACTTACCCTAAGAAGTGCAAATTGTACACTGAAAGCTATAAAATGTTGCAGAAGAAAAAGGCATCCTGTGTTCGTGGAATCTATGGGTTTGGACATTCTATGGGTTTGGACAGGTCAATTGATTTTTGACAAAGGTGCCAAGACCGTTCAATGGGGAAAGAATAGTCTTGAACAAATGGTGCTGGGACAGCTGAGTGTCCACATGAAAAGAATGAAGTTAGATCCTTCAAATCATATACAAAAATTAATTTAAAATGGAGCGAATACAAATATGACCTAAAACTATAAAATCCTTAGAAACAGGTGTACATTTTCTTGACCATAGATTAGGCAGTGGTTTCTTAGGTATAACATCAAAAGCACAAGCATCCAAAGAAAAAAATAAATTGAAACTTCCATCAAAATGAAAAACTTTTGTACATCAAAGGACACTATCAAGAAAGTGAAAAGTCAACCCACTGAATGGGAGAAAATATTTGCAGATCATAATCCGATAATATAGTGATATAATGATAATAGATATATGTATCTAAAATATGAAAGGAACTCTTCTTAACAACTTAACAGTAAAGAGACAACCCAGTTTAACAGTAGGCAAAGGATTTGAGTAGACAGTTTTGTAAAAATGACACGCAAATGACCAATAAGCACACGAAAAGATGTTAAACTTCATTAGCCATTAGGGAAATCAAAATCACGAAGTACCACTCTACACCCACTATATATATACATTTTATATCTATATCTTTTATATAATAAAAGAGAAAGAAGGAAAGGAAGGAAGAAGAGGGAAGAAGGGAGAGAAAAAGAAAAACAGAAGGAGAGGGAGACTTGTGCATGAATGTTTCCAACAGCATTATTTATGGTAGCCAAAAAGTGGAAACAACGCAAATGTCCATCAGCTGATGAATGGATAAACAAGGTGTGTTACACCCCTGCAATGAAATATTATTCGGCCATAAAAAATTAAGTGCTGTTACTTGCCTCATGGATGAGCCTAGAAAACTATGCTAAGTGAAAGAAACTAGATACAGAAGGCCGCATATTGTATTATGTATTGATATGAAATATTGGTGGCATTGGGTGCTTGAGGGGTTTGGAGTGACTAACAATGTGGGGTTTTTGATGAGGTGATGGAAATGTTCTGGAATTAGTGGGACTGTGCAACCTTGTGAATATATTAAAACCCACTGAATTGTGCACTTTAAGATGGTGAACTTCATGTTATGTGAATTGTATCTCTATAATAGTATTTTAATGTTTTTTAAAAAGTGGATTTATTGTTTCCTTGAAAATTTGCTTGAAATTGCCTGGTATTTTGCTTATGGGAAGACTTCTTTTTTAATTATTCAGTTTCTTTAATTGTATAGGGCTATATAAGTTTTTCATCATTTCTTAATGGCAAGTTTTGATAAATTACATTTTTCACAGGATTAGTCCATTTTGTCTTCATTTTCAATTTTTTTTGATACAGTGTTGTTAATATGTTATTATATTTATATCCTGGCTATATATGTATTCATAGTATATATTTGTGTTGTCTCTCTGTATAGACGTTTTTAGTCATTTTTGCCAAATGTGTCTCCATTATGTTAGTATTTTTAAAGAATTAATTCTTGCTTTATTTGGCTTTGGCTTTTTGCTAGTCTGTTTTTTATCTCATTGATTTATACTCTGATTTATTATTTCCTTGTATACTTTTTGGGGGTTTATGTTCTAATATTTTTATAATACATTATATTTTTTACATTTTTGCTTATTTTTAGACTTTTTCCACTGGGTCTTGAACGTTGGTTTTATAATTAATTTCAATAAATGTGGAGTACTTTTATTAGTAAGATATTGTGCTGACTAGTCTACTTTCTATATAATCCTGTACTGATCTACCTTGATCTCTTATTTTTAGGGGACTAAGGGATCCCGCCCCCTCCTCGCAAATCTGGGAATTAGTAGGTACTTGATTAGCTTCTATTTGTTGATTCTGTGGTTTCTATTGGTATCACCTTTCTATCTTTTGACAGTTTCAAAAAAATCTATTCAAAAAATACCATTGAAATCTTGTGGAAGTTCTGCAGTTTATTGTTTTTTAAAAATTTTTTAAAGGTATTTTTATTTACTTATTATTATTATTTTTTTTGCCTGCATTGGGTCTTCCTTGCTGTGCATGGGCTTTCTCTAGTTGCGGTGAGCGGGGGCTACTCTTCGTTGCAGTGCGCGGGCTTCTCATTGCGGTAGCTTCTCTTGTTGCACAGCACAGGCTTTAGGTACACGGGCTTCAGTAGTTGTGGTGCATGGGCTCAGTAGTTGTGGCTCGCGGGCTCTAGAGTGCAGGTTCAGTAGTTGTGGCACATGGCTTAGTTGCTTCGCGGCATGTAGGATCTTCCCGGGCTAGGGATTGAATCTCTGTCCCCTGTGTTGGCAGGTGGATTCTTAACCAGGGAAGTCCCCCTGCAGTTTATTTTTGAAGAAATACTTCGAGTCTGTCTTTCTTTGAGTGCACAGTTTGTTGCATCCAGAATTGTGAATGTGGTAACTTGCAGCCTAGAGCAGTAGCATTGCAGCCAAATCAATCATCTGTTTATCTTCCAGATGATCTTGCTAAAGGAGCCCCTGTTGGTTCCTGATTCAGAGTGGCTCTCCAAACAATAGATCAGGTCCTGATTTCCATCAGGGTTGGTGAGGTCTTCAGTATCCCTGTTCAGCACACTCTCATTTGGGGCTCTGTCGATCCCTGGAGGGGTTATAGACAGGACCAGTATCCTTGGACCCTCTATACTTAGAGCCATCCAGAATTCTAGAAAGTACCTCGTGGTCAACAATTTGTTCATGTTGATGGGGTGTCACATTTGCAACTCATAATTTTTTTTTGAAGTTGAGACTTGAAAGTTTTTAGATGATTTATACATTAAATTACAACCCACAGGTTAACTATAGGACTTTCTTACATTTTGTCTAAAAGTGCATTTATGTAAATTCAGCTGATTCTTAGAGCTCGGAGGTAGGCAGGGAATGGTAATATTCCCTCCCACTGCCCCCTTTATATGTAAATAATGTAACTGAGACCTAGAGAGGCTAAGTAACACGCTCAAGGTTACCTACCACACTAGACAAAGATTTGGGATTAGAAACTACGTCTAATGAAACTTAGATGACAGCCTTTCTGCAATGACACACCACTTTTTGTGGTTCTTAATATTATATGTGACCTTGAACAGGTTTACCTTAAGCCTTTTTCTTTCTGCACCTTAGTTTTATCATCTGTTAAATAATATGTGCCTCACTTTTCTCAGGTGTTTTTATGATTGAGCCATATAATCTGTGTGAAAAAGCATTTCAGGGCATGAAGAACCCAGGAATATAACTTACTGAATAGACTCTACCTGCAAAATTTTGCATGTAATTTAAGGAGATGGCATGGACCTTCAGAAATCCATCTATGGATGCTCTAAAACTAAGTCCCTGAGATCCAGATTAAGAGACCTTGTTGGGGCTTCCCTGGTGGCGCAGTGGTTGAGAGTCCGCCTGCCGATGCAGGGGACACGGGTTCGTGCCCCGGTCCAGGAAGATCCCACATGCCGCGGAGCGGCTGGGCCCCTGAGCCATGGCCGCTGAGCCTGTGCGTCCGGAGCCTGTGCTCCGCAACGGGAGAGGGCACAACAGTGAGAGGCCCGCGTACCGCAAAAAAAAAAAAGAGACCTTGTTATTGGAGGAGTCCAAATATGTCTTTCACATCGTACACTTGTATAAGCATGCAGTTTCCATGGTGATACTCTGACAGGGGCAGATACTCAATTTTGTTATAGTTGTGTGAGTGAAATGCTGATATTACGTTAGAGAATTTCTCTAGTTAGAAATGCCCACGACTTTCATGTCATTCTGAAATGCGTCTTTGACCTTAAAAAGCCAAGAATCACCGGTCTAGATGATTTCTTAAGGTCCCATGCACCATCAAAGACTTTATAAGGGACTTCCCAGGTAGTGAGGTTAAGACTCTGCACTTCCAATGCAGGGGGCCTGGGTTCGATCCCTGGTCAGGGAATTAGATCCCACATACATGCCTCAGCTAAGACCTGGCACAGCCAAATAAATAAATAAATAAATATTTTAAAGATAATAATAAAAAGAAGTCTTTATAAATCCAAGGATCCTAACTAGATGAAGCAATTTCTAGGATTTATGAAGTAGTGGGCTTTTCTTCGGTTCGTTTGTTTTTTAAACAATAAGTGAAGTTCTGTTGAGTGCATGTTCCAGCGTTGTCCCTTCCCTTGTCCCCTAATGCAAGTTCTCATTTGGTAGAAGCACACTGATATTTTAATTCAGAGACTACCTATTGCGCTTGTTCCTTATGCATCTATAATTGGTGTGTTTCAAGAGAGAAGGTTTTTGCCTTGTGGAATAAATTATACATAGTTAATTTTCAGTCATACCGTCTTCAAATTTTAGGGTAAAAGTGATTATTTCTCTTTTTTTAACCTTTATTCAATATTTTTCCGGCTTAATTTTGATATACTTGACACATGACATTGTGTAAGTTTAAGATGTAGAATGTGTTGATTTGAAACATTCATAAATTACAAAATTACTACCAGCCGTCATACTATTAGCTACTGCCTCTGTTGATCCCCATCCCATCACATAGTTACCATTTCTTTTCTTTCTTTCCTTTTTTTTGTTACTTCTGTCACTGTACATAGAGACAAGCCATTTCTTTTTGGTGGTGAGAACATTTAAGATCTACTCTTTGAGCAACATTCAAATATATGATACAGTATTATTAGTTATAATCACCATGCTATGGATTAGCTCCCCACACTTGATAATTTTATCCCGGGGAGGGTGTACTCTTTGAACAGTATCTCCCCGTTTCCCCTACTTCGCAACCTCTGGCAACCACTACTCTATTCTCTGTTCCTCTGAGTTTGTCCTTTTTAGATTCCACCTATAAGTGACATCATATAGTGTTTGTCTTTGCCCACCTTATTTCACTAGTACAATGCTGTCAAGTTCCTTCCAGATTGTTGCAAATGACAGGATTTCCATCTTTCTCACGGCTGAATAATATTCCATTGTATACAGTCAGTCCTTTGTATCCTCAGGTTCTGCATCTGTGGATTCCACCAAGTGCAGATCAAAAATATCAGGGAAAAAAATTGCAGAAAGTTCCAAAAACCAAACTTGAATTTGCTGTATACTGGCAACTATTTACATTATATCTACAACTATTTACATAGCATTTACATTGTATTAGATATTTTAAGTAATTGAGAGGTGATTTAAAGTATGTGGGAGGATGTGTATGGGTTACGTGCAAATACTACATTTTTTTATATAAGGGACTTGAGTATCCATGGATTTTGGTACCTGCAGGGTAGGTCCTGGAACCAATTGTCCTTGGATACTGAGGATGACTATATATACCACTCTTTATTCGCTTATCCATTGATGGACACTTAGGTTGTTTCCATACCTTGGCTATTGTGAATAATGCTGCCATAAACATGGGAGTACAGACATCTTTTTTTTTTTTTTTTTTTTTTTGGTACGCGGGCCTCTCACTGTTGTGGCCTCTCCCGTTGTGGAGCACAGGCTCCGGACACACAGGCTCAGCGGCCATGGCTCACGGGCCCAGCTGCTCCGCAGCATGTGGGATCCTCCCGGACCGGGCCATGAACCCGCGTCCCCTGCATTGGCAGGTGGACTCTCAACCACTGCGCCACCAGGGAAGCCCCAGACATCTTTTTGATATCCTGTTCTCATTTCCTTTGGATGTATACTCAGAAGTGGGATTGCTGGATCATACGATAGTTCTGTGTTTAATTTTTTGAGGAAACTCCATACCGTTTTCTATAGTGGCTGCACCATGTTACATTCCCACCAACAATGCGCTAGGGTTCCCTTTCCTCCACACCCTCGCCAACACTTGTTATCTCCTGTCTTTTTGATAATAGCATTTCTAACAGGAATGAGGTAGTATCTCATCGTGGTTTTGATTTGCATTTCCCCGATGATTAACGATATTGAGCATCCTTTCATGTACCTGTTGCCATTTGTTTGTCTTCTTCGGAAAACTGTCCAATTCCTCAGCTCATTTTTTAATCAGGTTGTTAGTTTTCTTGCTACTCCTTATATATTTTGAATATTAACCCCTTTTCAGTTATATGACTTGCAGATATTTTCTCCCATTCAGTAGATTGCCTTTTCATTTTGTTGATTTCTTTTGCTAAGCAGAAGCTTCTTAGTTTGATGTAGTCCCACTTACTTGTTTTTGCTTTTGTTGCTGTGCTTTTGCCATAAAAATGTTTATTTTTTACTGGTCTACCTTTTGGGGGGAAAATCCTATTTGTAACCCATCTCAATGATCTTTTGAATAGTATAAGCAATTACATATGCCAAATCCCAAGTCTTCCTTTAAGAAACATGACAGAACAGCATCTAGGAAACACAAGAACACAGGACTCAAAGTCCAGAACTTTCTTCCATATCATAATGTAAATAAAAGCCTCCAAAACTCTTTGTCTACCTAACAGAACCCACACGTACACATGCGAGCCTGCGTGCACACACACACCGACAGTAGTTTTTCTGGATACCTCTTAGTACTTCCCTGCGTGGAGGGAGAATGGATAGAAGGCTTTGGCAGCGTTGAAGAGGCAGAATCCTAATGGCACTGATCCTTTAGCAGTCACGATTTGAGCCACCCACCAGGTAAAGCATCTCAATTAACTGAGGTTTTGACTCAAGGCACAGGGAACATAGAATAAATAGTAAAAGAAGAAAATTTTAAATATCAACTCTCACCTTGGGAGCAGTTGCAGAAACAAGGACTTTAGTGACAATGCATATTTTCTCATTGCTTTGTAATGTATCTTTTATATTTTAATCAGTTGTGCCTTTTTTTTTCCTCCCCTTTTCCTCGTTATTTCATATAGGGCATGTTTTTGTTGAGTAAACTTTTAATCTAGTCTTCAAGTTACAGGATGGCAAAGGCAAGTTGTATTGAACCAAAAGAGGAATGAAGATCAGAGGTGGGTAGTGACTGATAGGACTTCCTCTCTCCCCTCTTAGGAAGAAAGTGAACAGCCTTGGTTGTGGGGAGGATCGATGCATCCTATTCGGTGGAAGCATGAAGTCGCCTGGAGGTTTAAACCTAGCTGGAAAGGTGTGAGTGCCGCCTAGCCAGAGGAGTAGACCGTGCCGGGCACTGACTGCTGATACTTGGTACTAGGCCTGCCTCCTAAACTCTCATTCTGCATTGTAGGAACTGGAAGCCTAGAAACCACACTTCCTTGATTCCCTTGCTAAGAGGGTTTACTTGCAGTCTCCCAGTGAGAGGCACATGTAATATTTGAAAAGCAGAAGAGAAACAAAAGCCTTGATTGCTCCTTCAGCATCAGAGGCAGGGTCAGGCTTGCTCAGATGGCATACGTGAGGTCTTGCAGGAGCTTCCACACTCGACTGATACCTGCTTCAGGGCTGCCGGCAGCTGAGATCATCAGCCGTGGTTTCCTGCAATTCCTGTGACTTCTGGGTTTCCTGAATTCACTGGCAGCTTTCCCTGACCTTCCTTTCACCCAGCCCTTCCAAGGTTTTGGAAGCACCTGTGTTAAATCCTTTCCTGTATGCTTTCTGTTACCTCGAGTGCTTTCTGTTTTCCTGACTGAATGCTGACTTCAGGGAACAAGTGGTTCTTAAGCCTGAGAAGAGGTGCCCGATCTCTCTCGTTGAAGAAATGCAAGTTAAAACTACAAGTTGGCCCTTTTCACTTATCAGATGGGTTAAGAGTTGAAGACTGGGGCTTCCCAGGTGACGCAGTGGTTGAGAGTCCACCTGCCAATGCAGGGGGCGCGGGTTCGTGCCGCGGTCCGGGAAGATCCCACATGCCGCGGAGCGGCTGGGCCTGTGAGCCATGGCCGCTGAGCCTGCACGTCCAGAGCCTGTGCTCCACAACGGGAGAGGCCACAACAGTGAGAGGCCCGCGTAACACACACACACAAAAAGAGTTGAAGACTGGTAACACTATGTTGATATGAGGGAAACGGGGACTCAGGCTGCTGTGAAAAGTAGAAATTGATATTGATCTATGAAATTGACATTGATCTCTACGAGGGGTGTTTTGGTAGCATCTGTCAAGTTTATTCATACATTTGTGAAATTACATGTTCAAAATATACTCATTATAGCAATGTTTTGAATATTAAAAAGTCAAATGTGAGTGTCCTTCCATGAAGGACAAATTAAATCAATTATGGTGCAACCATAAAATTAGATGCTATAAAGCCATTAAAAAGAATGAGATAGGGCTTCCCTGGTGGCACAGTGGTTGAGAATCTGCCTGCTAATGCAGGGGACACGGGTTCGAGCCCTGGTCTGGGAGGATCCCACATGCCGCAGAGCAACTAGGCCCGTGAGCCACAACTACTGAGGCTGCGCGTCTGGAGCCTGTGCTCCGCAACAAGAGAGACTGCGACAGTGAGAGGCCCGCGCACCGCGATGAAAGAGTGGCCCCCGCTTGCCACAACTAGAGAAAGCCCTCGCACAGAAACGAAGACCCAACACAGCAAAAATAAATAAATTAATTAATAAACTCCTACCCCAACATCTTAAAAAAAAAAAAATCAGACAGCTCTGCATGTCCTGTTATGGAAAATTATCCATGGTGTTTTAACTGAAAATAGCAAAATGTAGATATGCCACTGCTGTGGAAAAGGTTAAAATAATATGTCCATATGCTTTTGTTAATGTGCAAACTATTTCTAGAAAAATACACACAAAATGACAAGAGTGCTTGCTGGTGCCCTCCTTCCACTCGTGAATCAGTGAGCAAGGGTACAAAATAGGTGGCACATTTGTAGGCTGTGATGTAAAGCAAGGGTCCCCAGCCCCCGGGCCATGGACCGGTACCAGTCCACGGCCTGTTAGGAACCGGGCCGCATGGCAGGAGGGGAGCAGCAGGGGAGCCAGCCAGCGAAGCTTCATACGCTGCTCCCTGCCGCTCCCCATTCCTGGACCCCCAACCCCGTCCAGGGAAGAATCATCTTCCACGAAACCGGTCCCTGGTGCCGAAAGGGTTGGGGACCGCTGATAAAGAGCTCGAAACCAAGGATAATATTGGTATTATTATTGGATTTTTTGTTTTTTACAAGGTCTGTTTCTTCTACCTTTTGGCTCTTTTTTTCTCCAGATATCTGTACTCTATTTCCCTCATCACTTTTAAGTTTGTGCTAATAGGCTACTTCCAAATGAGGCCTGCCTTGATTTAATTTAAATCTCCATTTGCCACTTATTCCCAACACACTTTCAGAGAGTGGCATCTATAGAGAATATACTATGAATGGTCTCCCTGACACTATGGAAAGTACCACTCCCTGCTTACATAAGTAACATGGAACCAACTCAAGTATTATGCTTGCCAGTTGTCTCCCATAACTAATACATAAGCTTTGCAGGGGGAGGAATGTCTGTATCCCCTGGTCTATCCCGACACATTGAACAACCCATGGCACCTAATGGGTGCGGAGTGAATACTTGTGGAACGAGTAGACAGGTGGATGGTTTTCAGTTCTGTGATGTTACAAATAACGAGTGCCTGTGATGATTAACTTCACGTGCCAAGCTGACCAGCCGTTGGAATGTCCCCGCATTTGATCAAACATTATTCTGGGTATGTCTGGTGAGGGTGTTTTTCGATGAAATTCACATTTGAATTGGTAGACTGGGTAGAGCAAATGGCCCTCCCTAATGTGGGTGGACCTCATCCAATCAACTGAGGATGTGAATAGAACAAAAAGACTGAGTTGGGAATTTCTCCTGCCTGACTGCTTAAGACATTGGTCTGGTCTGGCCTTTGGACTCAGACCGAAACATCAGCTTTGATTCGTTCTTGAGCCTGCTGGATTTTGAATTGGAGCTTTACACCATTGTAAGTTGCTGTAATTGGCTCTCCTGGGCCTTCAGCTTGCCAACTGCAGTTCTGGGACCTGTCAGTCTCCATCAGGCTCCATAACTGCATGAGCCAATTTCTTCTCTCTCTCTCTCTCTGTCTCTCTCTCTGTCTGTCTCTCTCTGTCTCTCTCTGTCTCTCTCTCTCTCTCTCTCTCTCTATATATATATATGATTTTGTCCCTTACTGCTACTAGTTTTACCTATATAAAATTGCATTTTTTTGTGAGCCAAAAACTATTGAAATTGACAGTTTAATGTGGTCTAATCTAACAGTGACTGTCTCTACAATTAAAACTCTTTGCCACTCATATTCTTTCATAAATTACTTATTCATATAATTTTGACATTTTTCTGTTAGGTCATTTCCCCCAAACCCCTCGTGGCTGCTCCCCTAATTTTGTAGTTCTTCTTTATATAAATACCTTCTCCTGATCTGTGGTTGGGCGTGCATTTTCTTTTCTCATGCAGAAATGTGTTATTTTAATGACATCAAATTTACCAGTTTTGTATGCATTGTGTTTTTATTGTCTTATTTAAGAATGTCAGCCATACCCTGAGGTCATAAATAGCCTATATTTTTGTCAGTAAGTTTTTAGAAATTTGAAAGTTTTGCTTTTTTCCATTAGGTTTGGAATCAATCTGGAAATTTTTTAGTATTCCAGAATATGGTGTGTAGTATGAAGAAGATGTCTTCTTTTTCAACGTGGATTGAAAACTTTTTCGATCATCAATTTCTCATAAGAAATATGGGTTTCTTTCTAGGGTCTCTGTTTTCTATCTCACTGGTCTATTTGCCTATCCTTGTACCAATAACATGCTTGTTAATTACTATGAGTTTACAATGAGTTTTGATAAATGAGAGGACAACTACTCCCACCTCATTTTTCTTCAAAATTTTCTTAATGTTCTTGTATTATTTTTTCTTTCAATATTTGATAGAATTCTACATTGTGTTTTCTTTTTTGTTTTTTTGTTTTTTTTTTGCGGCACGCGGGCCTCTCACTGTTGTGGCGTCTCCCGTTGCGGAGCGGGATGCACAGGCTCCGGATGCACAGGCTCGGCGGCCATGGCTCACGGGCCCAGCCGCTCCGCGGCACGTGGGATCTTCCTGGACCGGGGCTCAAACCCTTGCCTCGTGCACTGGTAGGCGGATTCTTAACCACTGCGCCACCAGGGAAGCCCCTGATATACTCTTTAAAGAAGTTCCCTTCTCTTTCTAGTTTGCCAAGACTTTTTCTTTTTAAAATCATGATTCTGTCAATTCAATCAAATCTTTTTCTTGCATCTGCTAAGAAGATCTTATAGTTTCTGTACTTTAATCTGTTTATATGGTGGATTATGTTAATGGATTTTCTAATGTTAAACTATTTGTGTATTCCTGGAATAATACAAGGATGTTTTCCTTCCTTTTTAAAAATACACACTTCTGGTTTGGTTTTGCTAATATCTTATTTAGGATTTTTGCATCCATGTTTACAAATGAGATTGACCTGTAATTTTTCCTTCTTGTGCCGTCCTTCTCTGGTTTTGTTATCAAGTTTATTCTAGACCTGGTCCATAGCATGGGAAGCTTTTCCATGATTATTTATAATGATTTGGGGGATGGGGTTGTGCCTCTGAGTCGTCTTTGCCTGGCATTAATTTAACTATAGCACCTTATTTTGTTTGCTGTTAGATTTGGATTTTTTTCCTCTTCTTACTTTATGTTTCATATCTACCAAGTCTTCTCTTGTAGTTGTTCATTATGTTGTTCCTTATTTCCTGTCTTGTTCTCTTTTTTTAAAAAAATTTATTTTTGGCTGTGTTGGGTCTTGGTTGCTGCACGTGGGCTTTCTCTAGTTGCAGCGAGTAGGTGCTACTCTTCATTGCGGTGCGCAGGCTTCTCATTGCGGTGGCTTCTCTTGTTGTGGAGCACTGGCTCTAGTCGTGCAGGCTTCAGTAGTTGTGGCACACGGGGTCAGTAGTTGTGGCTCGCGGGCTCTAGAGCACAGGCTCAGTAGTTGAGTTGTGGCACACAGGCTTAGTTGCTCTGCGGCATGTGGGATCTTCCCGGACCAGGGCTTGAACCCATGTTCCCTGGACTGACAAGCAGATTCTTAACCACTGCACCACCAGGGAAGCCTTTTCCTGTCTTCTTAAAGTCTAAGGTTAATTAGTGTTTCTACCCTCCTTCGGAATGATATAAGCCCCTAGGATGCTGTAACCCTAGCAATCCCTCATTTTATATGTTGTTACTGTTGTCCAGTCTTTTAGTTGCGCTTTGTTCCCGCCTGTCCCCTAGATATTGTTGTTTAGTTACAGTTGGTGCTCATTTAGGTTTACACACAGGTGACCAGATTCTTTGTTTATCATTGCTTCTTGCTCCCATTTCTTTCTTCTAGGGTTGATTAGTTTCCTACTAAGTTCTGTAGATGTTAAATTGTTTTAGTCTCTTTGTCTTTAAACCTTTTGATTTTGTTCTTACTCTGGAATAACAGTTTACCTGAGGAGAGAATTTTAATTTGATAGTAATTTTGTGGAAGCACTTTGAAAATAATATTTCATTATCTTCTGGCCTCTATTGTGCTACTTATATTTTTCCTTTGTAGAAATTCTTTTTTTCCCCCCAGTTATTTTTAAGATTTTTTTTCTTGCCATCCTGCAATGTCATTAAAATGGGTTTAGAAATTTATTTATTTATTTTTTGATGTGGACCATTTTTTAAAGTCTTTATTGAATTTGTTACAATATTATTTCTGTTTTATGTTTTGGATTTTCAGCCCTGAGGCATGTGGGATCTTAGCTCTCTGACCAGGGATCAAACCCACACCCTCTGCATTGGAAGGCGAAGTCTTAACCACTGGACTGCCAGGGAAGTCCTTCTTTTTGTTTATATTTCTTTGGACTCATTGGGATTCAATGGATATGTGGATTCATGCCTTTCATCAACTCAGGAAACCTCTGAGCCTGTTCTCTTAAAATACTGCCTTTACCTCATCATCTATATTCTTTCCTTTTCCTTTTTGTATGTATCTTGGACCTTTTTATTTTATCCACTATATCTCTTAGCCTCTTTTTCACATTTTCTGTTATCATTTTGGACTCTTTCTGGTTAATTTTCTCAATGCTGTCTTGCAGATCTCTCATAATCTCTTCATTGGAACTTAATTTACTATTTAATCCTTCTTTTAAACTTGTTAGGAGGAGAGAACCTATATTTTTTTGTTTCAATAACTATTTTTAATTTCTGTAAGTTTTATCTATTTTTCAAATCTTCCTGTTCTTTTTTTGTAGTGTCTTATTCTTTCCTCATAGTTTCTATTCCTTTCTTTTTAATATCTCTCTAATAATTTTAAACATGCTTATTTCATAATCCCCTTCAGACTGTTCTTGAGGGACTAATCCTGCTGCATGAATGGGGGTCATTTGTTCAGGTATATTATGTATTTTTAAAATTTGTGGTGGACCACTTAAGTTTCATCTCCTGTCCTTGTGTGTCGTTAAAATCCAAGCTCCTGGTGTTTAGGTACCTACTGCTGGGTCCCTTCTCTATGGTGCCTTCAACCATGAGCATGATCAATTCATGTGCATCTCATTCTGGGTTTCAAATTTCTCTCTATTTCTGAGGGACTTGTTTTCTTTTTCTATCTTCCTTGTATGTGTTATTTCTCTGGGTTGGTAGTACATGGCATTCTACTTTAGGTCAGTCTTCCATGTTGTCAGATCTGATACTCAAATTTTAGAAAGAAAAAGAATTTTTTACATAAGTTCTGTATGTACATTATAGAAAAATCTAGAGGCAAAAAAATTATTCTACTTAAAGAGATAATTACTATTAGCATTATGTTAACTCTGTATCTTTCTAACCTTGTTTCTCTGTGCATATGTGTATGTGTGTGTGCAGGTGTAAATACACTAATATAGTTAAAGAGGAATTATCCTCATTGTACTATCTTATAACATGATTATTTTTACTAAAGATAATGTCAAAACATTTACATATTAATATATTCCCGCTAGGTGCATTTTAAAGGCTACAAAGTATTTCATCATGATGCTGTAATGTAATTTATTCAACCAACTGTGTTGTTGAACATATAAAAAATGTTTGTGGTTATAAACACGACTGACACAAATGACCTTAGAAGTGTATGTTTGCCTGCATCTATGTTCACTTATTTAGGGTAAGTTGCTGAAAGCAGAATAGCTGGGTAATATGAAGGTTTTTGTTATTTACTGACAAATTGAGTTGTTTTCTTCTGGAACAGTTATCAGCCAGACTCCCTTTCCTAAATTCTTGTTTTCCAGGTATCAAAGATCTAAATGACATGAACATATATTTATATGTATCTCTTCCCACAGCTATAGGCATAGCACTAGCATTTTCTCCCAAGGTCACTAAGAGGTGGTGTCTGGCATGTCTTTCCTACCTAACTCCACCCTGTCATAGTTAATAGGAGTTCCATGTGTCACACGTGCTCTGAAGTATCAGTACGTGCGCTGAAGGAGAAAGGGTTCTCTGTGATTACTTTTCAACGTGAAGAGCAGTGTACATGCCTCACATTTGTGTGCTCCATTTACTAGCATGCAGCCCCATCCTGCCTCGGTGAACTTTAATGAGGTTAACAGATGCTGTTTCTTTTATCTTCATTAGAGCCCTGCCAGGTAACAGCACCATTCTGGGGTTACTAGAACTGAAGCATAGAACAGTGATGAGATGGACTAAAATTTAGAGGAGAATATTCCTCAGGTCTTCCAGTTACAATCCAGCTATACTTTTCTCTAAAGCCATTTATATAACGGAATGCTGTATCAGAAACCTCCCAACTGGAACTGGTTTATTATTCAAGTATTCTTTTGGTTAAATTGTAGATTATATAAAATCTTGCCATTTTTCTTGCTTAAAAACATTGAAAAGAGACATGATATGATTCTAAGAAGTTATCATTAATTTTGTTAAGTTTCGTAGTAGCATTATGTCATAGAAATATATGCACATGTATTTTATTTACTTATTTATTATTATTTTTTTTTTGCGGTACGCAGGCCTCTCACTGTTGTGGCATCTCCCGTTGCGGAGCACAGGCTCCGGACGCGCAGGCTCAGTGGCCATGGCTCACGGGCCCAGCCGCTCCGCGGCATGTGGGATCTTCCCGGACCAGGGCGCGAACCCGTGTCCCCTGCATCGGCAGGCGGACTCTCAACCACTGCACCACCAGGGAAGTCCTATGCATGTGTATTTTAGACGGCATATCAAAGCACACGAAGTCTGGGATTTGCCTTAAAATTCAATGGCGTGGGAGGGAGGGAAGGAGAGAGGAATGGGTGGATAACTGAAGCAAATATGGCAAAACTTTACAGGGGCCCATTACAGTATATTATTCTCACTTTGTGAACATTTGACATTTTTCATAATGTAGTAAAAAGGTGTTTTCTTTAACCTAGGGCAAGAGAGAGGAGAGGAGAGAGATTGAGAGAGAGCGATTGAGAATCCTGTTGAATCTCTGAGGTAAAAAGTCAAGGGAAACCTTTCTGACAAAGAGAGAAGCCCGGCTGAAGCCAACTTTGTCACGAATTAGCTCCCTGCTGCCATCTAAGGGCACAGATAGAGGTATGGCTGTGTCTGTGTCACTACATAGCCCACTTCCCTCCCCGCCCCCATACACATACACAATTCCCACTGCTCTAAACCTGTGCTGTAAGAATTCAGTTAATTTACTTCCTTTGGTTAGGATTTAATAGTGGAAGGAATATTAAAGACCTTGTAGTCTGCCCTTTCCCTGGAGTAAATGAAGAAATCAGGTAAAACACATATATTTTCCTGCGTAAGCATCTTTTAAAATCTCGTTTCATTTACCCTCACCACAGTTTTGAAAGGTAAACGATGGAGATGTTTCTCTGTTTTTAGACATGACAGTGAGACCTTGTATGTGTGTATGGCAGGGGCGGGGTGGGTGGGGGATGAGTGGCTTTGCCACTTAGAAAAGTCTAGATTGAAATGACCTATTTCCCTGAGTCTAGGCCTTTAGACGTCCATCCCAGAACTCTTCTCCTGTTGTGCTTCCTAGAGCACTAGGACTAACAAGCGCTTAAAAGAGAAGCAAAAAAGTTATTATTGCTGATAAGTGAGTAGGGAAACTTCTGATGCTGTCTTATTTAAAAAATTTAAGGCCTGAATTTTTATTCTGATATCATAAATTCCATTCAGTGGCTATAAAACTGAGAATGTTCAAGTTCAAAATGCAGTAGTGAGGGCTTCCCTGGTGGCACAGTGGTTGAGAGTCTGCCTGCCTATGCAGGGGACGTGGGTTCGTGCCCCAGTCCGGGAGGGTCCCACGTGCCGCGGAGCGGCTGGGCCCGTGAGCCATGGCCGCTGGGCCTGCGCATCCGGAGCCTGTGCTCCGCAACGGGAGAGGCCGCAACAGTGAGAGGCCCGTGTATCGTGAAAAAAAAAAAAATGCAGTAGTGAAATGGTCAAAGCTGGGTTCAGCAATTATGTTATGCTCTGGATTAAAAAAATGAGATTTTATTTATAAGACGTGCATAGCTGGGTGCCTTATATACAGAATTACAGAAATAATGTCATAATTCAAAATACATTTTCCCAAACCTACAATACTCATCTCTGACATCTCTAATACTACCTCTGCCAGTTCCCCTGACCCCCTGAAGGTTCTAAAGCTCATGTCAATTTCCCAAGTGCTTTTAGTGTTTTTCTGTCTTGTTTTTCCTAATGCTCTTTCCTTTTCTTCGAATGTCTTCTCTTTAAGTCTGAGCTTGGATTCCGCCTCCTCCGTCTTCCATGAAATCTTCCTTAGTAGCCTGGCACGAGAACTCTCCCTGTCTCCTAGGGCCGCTCTGAGAAGGTAACACGGACCGTGAGAGGCTTCAGTGGCGGAAATTTGCGGCACAGTCCTGAGCGCAGGATGGGCTCTTTCTGAGGCTGTGAGGAGGGCTCTGCTCCAGGCCCCTCCCCTAGTTTCTCGTGGTTTGCTGGTCATCTTTGTTGTTCTTTGGCTGTGGAGGCGTCACCCCGAGCCTCTGCCTTCATATTCATATGGCACTCTCCCTGTGTGCATTTCTGTCTCCAAATTCCCCCTTTATTAAGGACACCAGGCACATTGGATTAGGCCACCCTAGTCCAGTACGACGCGATCTTAAATAATGACACCTGCAACAGCCTATTTCTAAATATGGTTACATTCCGAGGTGAAAGGGGTAAGAACTTCAACTCGTGGATTTTGGTGGAGACCACGATTCAACCCATAAAATTCCTTCTTTTGAAGTTCTTCCCCTACTTCACTTATATTTTGTTCATGGAACGTGTCACATTCTATGTGGCTGTGTTGCCTCTCCTTCTAAACTGCAAGATCCTTGAAGTCTGGTTCATCTTCATATAACCTGAAGCGCCAAGCACAGAGGATGGATAAATGTTTGTCAGGGGCCTTACGTATTTTTCGCTATGGCTGTCATCTCTGGTACGTAGGTTGGGCTATACCTCCAAATGGCAAGAGGCAGGATTTTATTAAAATGGAGGCAATACAGACTTTTTCTCTGTACCTGTCTGCATGCAGTTACGTTTGTGTGCCCTTGTTGAAGGCAGGACAAAGTGATTGGGTTTCAAAGTCAGGCAGACGACCCAGGCTATGACAGTCCACGGCATCAGCCAGGAATATGAGGAAGGGAAGAGAGAGAGACAGAGAGGCAGAGACAGAGAGAGAAGGAAACAAGTATGCCTTTCAGAGGTCCTGCAGGGTATGAAGGGAGGGAGTGAGCATGAAAACAAAACCAATTACCGGTAACCAGGATACATGGTAAAGGGGCAAAATATCTGTGCCAGCGTCTGTGCCAGCGTCTATGCCAGCCCAAGGGTCTGGGCGACACAAGCACACGTGCCAGAAGCAAGAAGCGAATTTGATGATGAGCCAGGCCGTTGCCTTTTTCCAGAAAGCTTGCATCACTGTGAAGGAAGTCCAGCCGATCTGGGCCCCTCAGCGGGAGGAGGGGAAGAATGTGGCTGGAGCAGGGAAGGTGGCTCATCTTGCCCCCGCCAGCCTCAGCAGCCGGTGCCTGGCTCACAGAGGGGTGGCCTTCATTTGCTGTTCATTCAAAGTACTGAACTAGACAACTAGAAAAGAAGAATTAAGTCATGGTCCCTTCACTCGAGGCTTACAGATTTACAGGGAATAAAACACAGTCAAGAAAAAGTAAACAGCCATCCAGTGGTTGCCTGCTAAGTACTAGGAAGTTCCAAAGTTAGTGGGAAAGGGGGCCTCTCTGGTGAGGGAGAGTCTATCTCAAAGTGTGGTCCTTGGACGGTGGCATCCGTGTCACCGGGAGCTTGTTAGAAATGCAGCTTTTCAGGCTGCACTCCAGACTTCCTAAATCAGGGTCTCTGGAGATGGGACCAAGGAATCTGCATTTAACCAGTGAGGGGGGTGGATTCTTAAGCTTATTGAAGTTTAGGAAGCACTGCACTTAGGAGTAGTGGGCACGATGGGAATCGAACCAGGAGGCAGGAAGGGAAAGGGGGAGATGCAGATAAAGAGTAAGTGAGTAGGAGAGTGATGTAGGGGTCTGATGGCGAACTTAAAACTTTCAAAGCCTTTGTTTAGGAACTCAGGAGTCTGCAGGAGTAGCGAACAGGGTGAGTAGGAGAGCAGCACGCATCTCTGGAATGCCAGAACTTGGCTTTATCATTTCGATTAGCATTTCCCAAAAACCTATTCCTCAGAGATGCTCCATGAAGAAAGGATTCCAAGAGCAGATACATTTGGGAAACATTGGATTCTGTTCATGCCTCTTGGAGATTTACAGTACACATGAGCACATTAAAGGCATTAAAATTCCTTAAAAAAAAAAAAAAAGGGCTTCCCTGGTGGCGCCGTGGTTAAGAATCCGCCTGCCAATGCAGGGGACATGGGTTCGAGCCCTGGTCCAGGAAGATCCCACATGCCGCAGAGCAACTAAGCCCATGCGCCACAACTACTGAGCCTGTGCTCTAGAGCCCGCGAACCACAGCTACTGAGCCCACGTGTCACAACTACTGAAGCCCGCACGCCTAGAGCCCGTGCTCTGCAACAAGAGAAGCCACCGCAGTAAGAAGTCCGCGCACCGCAACGAAGAGTAGCCCCCGCTCGCCGCAACTAGAGAAAGCCCATGCGCAGTAACGAAGACCCAACGCAGCCAAAAATAAAATAAAAAAAAGAAAAAGATATGTTTAACCAGTTTTGATCCTTTGCTCACTCAGCATGTGGTCTGCAGACCAGAAACATCAGCACCACCGGCAAGCTCGGTAGAAAATGCAGAATCTCAGGCTCCACTCCAGAATCAGAATCTTCATTTCACAAGGTCCCAAGGTGACTGATACACCGATTAAAGTTTGAAAAGTGCTGGTTTAACCCGTGGAACCTCTTTTCATGGAATAAAGCACAGCTGTTCTGTGGAATTCACTTTGGAAATGCTGCTTTAGGCAACGAGAAGCCAATGATTTTGAGCAGGAAAGCACCAGGATGAGAGCAGCCTTCTCCTACACAAAGCATGCTCTCAGAACCCCCTGAAGGAGTCTTTCCCTGTCTTCTCTTCATGTTCACTCCTGGCGAGAGCTTCCTGTCTTTCTCCTCCACTGCAGGAGATCTCGTTTAGGAACAAAGCTCAACAGAGACTCTTCTGGGTAGAGCCACGGTGGCGACCTGTAAACCACTGATCCGTGAGCTGCTTGGTCTCACGAAACTCAAACGCATTTCACTGAGCTGCAAGCCCAGCCATCCAAGCGTTCAAAGCATCACTGCATCCCTGTCATTTAATGGTCTATATTTCTGTGCAGCTTTTAGGTAAGATCTCCCACAGTAGCCTTGTTGTCAGACATGGTTGTTTCATTACACTTTTATTTTTTATTGTATTTTTAAGTGTTTTTTATTTTATTTAGTTTTTTTTCTTGATGTGGACCATTTTTTAAAGTCTTTATTGAATTTGTTACCATAATGCTTCTGTTTTGGTTTTTTTTGGTTTATTTATTTATTTATTTATTTATTTATTTATTTATTTTAACATCTTTATTGGAGTATAATTGCTTTACAATGGTGTGTCAGTCTCTGCTTCACAACAAAGTGAATCAGTCACACATAAACATATGTTCCCATATGTCTTCCCTCTCGCGTCTCCCTCCCTCCCTGCTTCTGTTTTATGTTTTGGTTTTTCGGCCCCAAGGCATGTGGGATCTTAGCTCCCCTTCCAGGGATGGAACCCTCACCCCCTGCACTGGACGGCGAAGTCTTAACCACTGGACCGCCAGGGAAGTCCCTACACTTTTATTTTAAAAAATAACTTTAAACATTATTGTCCTAAAATGTCATCCTGAATTATTCACTAGTTGTTGCGTGTGCTTAGTCTTTCTGAAAGCAAGAAATCTTTCTAATCCCCCTTTGAATCCCCCAACAAGAAGTTAGGGGTTTACTGAGTAACAACAAATGGCGGGAAAGCATAGGATTTCCTGGAGCCATATGAGGTGGAGATCTGGTGGTGGCACTCAAAAGAAGCCTGATTGTTCATCACATTCCAAAGGTATGAGCGAAGCAAAACCTCATTTTATTTTGTTTTTTAACACTTTTAGAAATCTCATGTAATGTCTGAAACATTTATGTTAACATATTTCCATACAAATAACCTGAACAAAACCTCATTTTAAATGGGGTTAGCTGAGAAAGTGCCTCGTCATAAAAATACATTTGGTTTTTAGGATGCCATATTGTTAAAATTAGATAACTTACATTGAGTAAACGAATGCATTTTACTGGTAACAAATTTCACCACATTTACCAGTTTTAACACAGGTGGATACAGAACTTCCATTCTCTAGTCATTCCAGGTGGATCTCTGAGTTTTCTATTCTAACTTTTAATACAGTTTTTGAGTTTTGTGTGACTTGAAGTTTTAATCTTTCTGTAAAATACGTAATTTAATTATATGTGTATCTTTTCTTCAGATACCAGATTTGATGTTAAGTGTTGTAACATAGGTGTGTAGATAGTTGCTTGGGTGAAACTGGCTTCTTTATGGAGAATATCATTCTGCATGAGGACTTAATGGATCCAAACCTGTGTCATGCCTGTGTGCATACCCAATTAAACCCTGGAAATAAAAACTGTTTTGGTGAAATAAATAAATAAAGGGGGTTAGCTGAGAAGGTGACAGTGGAAAGACACTGAGAGGACAGAAATTGTGGGCACATAGCGGCCCGTAGGAGAGACTCGGGGAGAGGGCACATCCAGGGCTAGGGACACCGCAGGTGGGGACTCACACAAACGAGCGAGGGTCAGGGCAAGAGACCCGAGAACACAGGGGGCTGCCAGAGGAGCGCTGACAAAGCCATGCAGAGTCAACCTGAAGCCAGGAAGTGGAAGACCTCAGGACGTCCCCGTCGGCATCTGCCAGCTACGCCTGCCTTTGTGTGAAAAGGAGGCCGGAACGGGGAGCAAGCTAAGGAATGGGGACCAGTTTCCTCTCTTTGTGCCCCAGTTCCCCCTCCTTTGTATACACCCTCCATCCTGAATAAACTCTGGTTCTCAGAGCTCAGATGCACAGCATTCATCCTGTGGAGAAGCAAACACCGCCCAGAAGAGCAGAGCGTTAAGGATACCCAGAGTCAAGAGGTGAGAATCCCCAGGGTAACACTTGGGGGAATCGAGTCTCTAGAAAAGAACCTATTGGCCTAATGAGGCCAACACGGAATTAAAGAAAGTTGTGGGTTCTTTCTCTCCCTCTCTCCCCATCTCCTCCTCTGTCTTTCTCTCTTTCTCTCTCTCTCTCTCTCCACTCCTCCCTCCCTCCCTCCCTCTTTATTCTCTCCTTTTCTTTCATCATGAGGCAGAACGTTGAGAGAAAAGCGACTCGGTGACATGGTCTTAAACACTGAAGCCGAGGCGGCCACAGTCGGGCGGGAGCGGTCCCCTCCTTGGGCATTGTGGGACTTGAGGCATTTCCTGGGCGCTTCTGCCATCTAGCGCCTCGCAGGAGGGGTCACCACGCCTGTTTATCCTGGCTTCCTCGGTAAATGTACGCATGTTGACTCAGTGTGAGAACATTCTAAAATCAACCGGCTGGAGCCGAGTACCGCAGGTTCATGGCAAATTCTGTAAAGATCGATGAAAGAGAAAATCTGGGAGGATACAGTCAAGTGGACCCCAAAGCGTGTGCCCACCAGCTCTTCTCCTTTCCCGGCCCGGCCTTCGCCTCCCTAGGGGTGCCCGTTGGGGAATGGGCTTAGGTAAGAAATTCCAGCACGAGAAGGCAAATCACCGCAAGAAAGGAGAAAGGGGAACCATCGGGAGCCGAGCGAGGACCGCCCCAGCCCCGCGGCGCTCGCACCCGGCTCCCTTCTCGCCGCGGCTCGGCGCGCGGAGGCCGCCCTTCCGCGCATGCGCACTGTCCGCTCGCCGCGGAGGGGTGTGACCCGCGACCCCAGGCGACCGCGGGATGCTCGGGGCGCGGCCGCCGGGCCGCCCGCACGTGCGCGCGGCCCCAGCGCCCTGGCGGCAGCGAGAATCCTTCACCACCACATCTGGCAGCTCTGTGACCGGAGGTCAAGCAGAAAATAACCTGTTTAGATTACAAATCCATTCAGTTGTTTTTAAATACAGAAAAGTTAAAAAGAAGAAAACAAAAATGTCTCGTAATCCTTGCGACCACCTTTCTGGACTTTAAGGAAACGACAGACATGGGCTTAAAACACGCAAAACAGCATAGAAAGGTTCAAAATGAAAAGTCAATAGCCGTCCTTCCCAGCAATCCCTCTTTCCAAAGGTAAACAATATTATGTTCCCCCCAAATATGTACATATTTATATATGTTTGTATTCTTACCTTTTTAATAGTTATACAATATGGATTTTTACTGATCATTCTTCTGCTCTCCCCCCCGCCCCCCTTCATAGTTCTTAGGGATATTTCCACATTTGAACATCTAAATCTAGTAATTTTTAAAGATGCATAGAGTTCCATTTGTAAAGTACCATATTTTATCTAATATAAAGAAAATTTTAAATGCTACGTTTTTGTTCAAGTGCTTGTCACTCAACTCACAAATCTAGAACACAACTAATCTACAGATCTAAGTGTTCACAGCTAGACGAGTTTTCGGCTTGGTTCTTGGTGCTCTGGAAGCAACTCATTTACAAAAGTGCCACCAAAACATCTTCGTGACGTCATTTAACTTAATGCTACCAAACATGGACCTCTTAAACCTCGGAGACAAAACTAAAATCTTCCTAGGAGTGGAAATGCTAAGTCCTAAACTATAGAACTACACTTCAAAGAGGTATTGGTAGATTTTGTTCAATTGCCCTTTTAAAAAATTGCACAAATTTATACCCTCACCAAAATGTGAATGAGGTTGAACACCTCTGTATATGTAAAATGACAGTCAGTATTTCTTTTTCTTTGAATTGCTTATTCACATCCTTTGCATTTTTCTTACTGATTCAGCTGGGCTTTATAAATGAAAGAGATTATCCTTTTGTCTGTCATTGTGTTCTGCAAATGTTTTCCCAATTTGCCTTCTGTGTTTTAACTTTGTGTTTAATTATTGGTTTGGTTTTGGTTTGGTTTTTGCAACAGAGAACTTTTAACAAATTTTACAGATTTTAACAAATTTGGCAGAGTGCTTTTATGCTTGTGGGTTGTCCATCTAATTTTGAAACGCCTTCCCCACTACAATCAATCCATCAATTAATTATATCCAGTCAGTGAACTACTTACTACTACTTACAATCAATCAGTCAATCAATTCACCCATGCCTTTTATTTAAAACACACATACACACCCCTTTTATTGTTAGGAGTCATATGTTCAATGAAGAAAGTTTGTAAAACACATATAAGCCAAAAGAAAAGAGTCCTAATTGCCAGAGATAGTCACTATGAACATTTTGCCATAGACAGTTCCAGTCTTTAATTCTGTGCAATAATTAATTAAGGCTGTGTTTTGATTATGTCAGGAGCTATAATTGTTAAATATTTGAATTTTATATATATATATATTTTTAAATTAATTAATTTATGGCTGCGTTGGGTCTTCGTTGCTGCGCGCGGGTTCTCTCTAGTTGAAGTGAGCGGGGGCTACTCTTCCTTGCGGTGTGTGGGCTTCTCGTTGCGGTGGCTTCTTTTGTTGCAGAGGATGAGCTCTAGGCGCGCGGGCTTCAGAAGTTGTGGCTCGCAGGCTCTAGAGCGCAGGCTCAGTAGCTGTGGCGCATGGGCTTAGTTGCTCCGCGGCATGTGAGATCTTCCCGGACCAGGGCTCGAACCCGTGTCCCCTGCATTGGCAGGCATATTCTTAACCACTGTGCCACCAGGGAAGTCCTTGAATTATATTTTAAAGCAGCTTTATTGAGGTATAATTGTTATGCCATAAAAATCACTCATTTAAAGTAAGTGATTTTCAGTAAAATGACAGTTGTGCAATCATCACCACAATCCAATTTTAGAACATTTTCATCACCGCAGAAAGAAACCCTTTCTTTCTATTTGTGTCCATCTGCAGTCACTTTCCACTTTCACCGACCAGCCTAAGGCAACCGCTAATCAACTTCCTGTCTCCATGGATTTGCTTTTTCTGCACATTTCATATACATGGAGTCACACAATATGTGGGCTTTTGTGTTTGGCTTTTTTCACTTAGTATAATGTTTTTGAGGCTCAGTATATCATAAATTGTATCAATACTTCATTGACTTTATTGCTGAATAGTAAGTAGTTCATTGGCTGGATATCACACATTTTGTCCATTTGTCAGTTGATGGACATTTGAGTTTCTTCTGCTTTTCAGCTATTCTGAATTATGCTGCTATGAACATTTGTCCACAAGTTTTTGTGTGGACACGTTTTCATTTCTCCTGGGTGTACAACTAAGAGTGCAATCGCTGGATTGTATGTAAACCCTGTGCTAGCATTTGCATTCTATTTCTTGAGGAGCTTACCGGGACCAATCTGTACCGAAAACCTCCACTGGAAAAAGGAGTCATGAGCTTTGGAGGCCTTTTCACTCAGGCTCCTTTTCCCTGAGTGACAAGACCTGTCTGGAATAATGCCTAAAGTTACAGGACTTTGCTTAGAGCTTAAGGTTACCTTCGAGTCTTACTGTAGCAGAATGTTAAGATGAATTTCTTCCTGTCTGAGTTTTGACTGAGGTACCAATGCAATGGGCATCAAACAACAAAATGAATGTGAGAATGTAACCTACATGGGCAAAATTTAGAAAAGTTCAAGGGTATAAAAGGGGAATCAGAACAGATATTTACACACCTATGTTCATAGCAGCGTTATTCACCATAGCTGAAAAGTGGAAGCAGCCCAAGTGTCCATGGATGGATGAATGGATAAACAAAAGGTGGTCTATCCATACAAGGGAATATTATTCAACCTTAAAAAGGAAGGAAAGGGCTTCCCTGGTGGCGCAGTGGTTGAGAGTCCGCCTGCCGATGCAGGGGACACGGGTTCGTGCCCCGGTCCGGGAAGATCCCACATGCCGTGGAGTGGCTGGGCCCGTGAGCCATGGCCGCTGAGCCTGTGCGTCTGGAGCCTGTGCTCCGCAACGGGAGAGGCCACAACAGTGAGAGGCCCACATAGCGCAAAAAAAAAAAAAAAAAAAAAAAAAAGGAAGGAAATTCTGACACACGCTACAACATGGATGAACCTGAAGGACATTACGCTGAGCGAAATAATCCAGACACAAAAGGACTATATGATACTACTTATAAGAGGTACCCAGAGCAGTCAGATTCATAGACACAGAAAACAGAATGGTAGGTGCCAGGGGCTGGGGGGTACGGGGTTGAGGACTTATTGTGAAAGGTACAGAGTTTCAGTTTGGGAAGATGAAAAAATTTTGGAGATGGGTGATGGTGATGGTTGCCCAACAATGTGATTGTACTTAATACAGTTGAACTGTACACCTAAAAATGGTAAAATGTACGTTATATATATTACAATAATCAAAAAAGAAAAAGGGGGGGATCAGAGTGTGTCCAGAGGAGGGGGCTTCATGCCATGCCCTGTCTCCAAATCTGCTCCCACCACCCCGCCCAAGGTTACAGTCAGGAGTTTCATGGGCTCCACGTGTGTTTACTGAAGCTGGAGCCCATTTGGAACAGGGTCTGACACTTCCTAGGAAATGTAGAGGGTGAGAGGCAGGTTCACTACCAGTGGCGGAGTCAGGTCTGTGCTGAGGCCTTCGGAGCTTCAAGGCCAAGGATCCCCGAGTATGTCCTGCTGACCAGAGTGGACCACACAGGGACAGAGCTGTCAGGAGGTGTTTATAAGTCCTGCCCAGGAGAAGCTTCTGGAAAAAGTCTGCAGCTGCATGAAACTGTGTGGAGTGGACAGGGCAGCAGCCTGGGAGAACAGAGTGCAGGATTCAAAGCATGAGAATTAGGTGAGAGGCCTCAGGAATTAAAACAAAAGCTCGTGAAATGGATTCTTGGAAGAAAGAGTTTGCTTTCACTATGTGTCAGGCCCAGAGGACAGGAAGCGACCCACCCGGGGAAAATCCACTCCCCTGCAGGGCGGAGCTTCAGCTGCAGCTGGTGAACGAGCAGAGGAGGTTATCACATCTTCCTCCCCAAATCGCAGGCCTGGCTCAGTTAAGCAAGGGAGAAAGGGAGGACTCTGAATGGGGGCTGAAAGGTTTGTCCATCTCTTACCATGGACACAGATTACTAAACTAACCTTGGCTTTGTGATGTAACAGTGTACAGCCGTCTGTGATTGAAGAGTGAGCAGAGGGGTCATGGGCTCTGGCCATGTCTCCATGCAGAGATGGGGGAAGCTACTTCCATAAATGTATTTTGAAGGCACCATGGGAGACAAAATAAATAAGTAAAATAAAGGTGTGTATTGTATATATGGACCACATCTTCTTTATCCATTCATCTGTCGTTGGACATTTAGGTTGCTTCCATGTCCCGACTATTGTAAATAGTGCTGCAATGAACACTGGGGTGCATGACTCTTTTTGAATTATGGTTTTCTCGGGGTATATGCCCAGTAGTGGGATTGCTAGGTCGTATTGTAGTTCTATTTTTAGTTTTTTAAGGAACCTCCATACTGTTCTCCATAGTGGCTGTATCAGTTTACATTCCCACCAGCAGTGCAAGAGTGTTCCCTTTTCTCCACACCCTCTCTAGCATTTATTGTTTGTAGATTTTCTGATGATGGCCATTCTGACAGTGTGAGGTGATACCTCACTGTAGTTTTGATTTGCATTTCTCAGCCATAAAAAGGAACGAAACTGGGTCATTTGTAGAGATGTAGATGGACCTTAAGTCTGTCATACAGAATGAAGTAAGTCAGAAAGAGAAAAACAAATATCGTATGTTAACACATATATGTGGAATCAAGAAAAATGGTACAGATGGACCTATTTGCAGGGCAGGAATAGAGACGCAGACATAGAGAACGGACATTTGGACACAGGGAGGGAAGGGGAGGGTGGGACAAACTGGGAGATTAGGATTGACATACATACACCACCATGTGTAGAATAGATAGCTAGTGGGAACCTGCTGTATA